>NW_027279745.1:0-249939 GCF_046629955.1 Centroberyx affinis
TACATCAACCCAGGATTCCAAATGGGTGTAATGTTAAATTGTTTTCCAAATGTTCTGCTTGCCTCATTTATCTGCTTGTGGCCAACTACCCTCCTAGTCCAGAAAGTCAGTGAGCCGTTAATGCAAGTCAAATACTGGGAGTTTGACAGTGAATAGTAGCAGAAATATGCCAACGACTAGCATTATTGAGTGCATGACTGGTTGACTGCTATTGCACAAAAATCTTTTAGGCAGTCATTATTACAGTATTTACACTGTGTGGGAAAACGACATGAGAATTTGCCTGCAAAATGCATTCTCTTGTACCAGGCTTATAAGTCCTGTGTCATGTTCAGCAAAATGAGAGCAATAATACCCAGCGGCCCATCACAGTGTGATACCATGTCAACATTCTCCATGCTAATATTCATGGGCTTGTGATTTTCGCCCATCCATTCTTCATTTAGGCCTTGTCGTTGCTACGCTTGCGAGTAATGATTTCCGTAATTGATTTTCTCTGTTTGGATTACTTATTGCCCTTAAGCCATTAAGAACAGTCTCTTATGTTTTCACAATAGACACTCTCATATGCATTATATAATGCTGAGTTGGCTGCCAGGGATATTACAGTCAAGCTCTTGATGGAGGGTATGAGTATGAATAGAGGGCCTACGCCTTCTAGAGCCGTTTTCCAAAACACTCAGCCGCCCGTTCCAGTCAGAGGGTGGATCAAAGTTAAACTTCTGCTCGGTTATTAGATTTGTGGACTTCAGTTATTTTCTTTTAATAATCCTTAACAATGCCCCCCTCTTTGATTGTACCCATGAGCAGAGCTTGTGTGTGTGTGTGTGTGTGTGTGTGTGTGTGCGTATGTGCATGTGCAGCATGTGTTCCAGTGACAGTAAGGAAGCCTAGGAGACGCAGTGCCTTGGAGCATGTGTGCTGCCTTCATGAGCATGCCTGAATGTGTTTTCTGCTCTACTACACATTAGGGTGCATGTCTGCATCCAAGGTCGCTAATTGTCCTTTGACTCCTCTCACGTAAGAATATTCGGTACTGTGCTAGTAGCTTATATGAATCACTTCATGCCATGTCACATTAGCTACCTTTAAGTTATCCACTGACATGTGGGGCAATGCAGCCCTCTCACTCCCCCAGCCACAGCAAAATGAGAAATGAATGACACAGACTTTAAATATGTCAGGGACCATCAACCGGACATTTCTTTTCCCCCGCTATAAATTGTTATCAACTATTAAAAAAGGTAAAGGTCTTTCATTCTTAGTGTGAGTCACTGCCACTTCCTCAGAGCGACCAGCAGTAGTCAACAGGCTGGAACCAAAGCCTGGAAATTACCTGACAATGTGATCTGAAGGGCGCAGTTAAGCTGAGATAAAAGTATCCAGTAGCACACTCTCCTTCACAAAGAGGGACTGAGCTATAAAGGTCTCTGTTTAGCATCCAGGCCCCCAAGGAGAATAACCAGACTAAACCAACAGGGTAGCAAATGTCGGGGGCAAATGTTTTGAATGCGATAATGCGGAGTTGCAATTACATTTGTTTTGGCCATGTCTTCAGCTCAGGTATAGTTCTTGCTCGAGGCGGTCAGTAGAGAACGCACATCTGTTCTCATTCTGCCCATTTCTCCGGATAACAATCTTTGTTTTAGAAATCGTACCCGCCGTGACCATTAAGTGACTTCAGCCTGCTCACGCAAATTCAGCTTTTCAGCATTGTTGGTCCGTCTGCCAGTGCCGGCGTGTGGGCGGGGCAGACAGGGAAATTGCCCAGGGCGCCACGCCACTAGGGGCGCCAAATTTGTCCATACTTGTCTTAATTTGATTGTTACTAGGGTGACACTGGGTGACACAGCATAAATACATTTATCACGATCTACAAAGAGAGAAAAAACAGAAATAAACCTACTGTGCTTTTGGAACATTGTACTGAGTAGAGACTGAGTTACAGCAACAGGTTGAGTTCTACTCCCAATCTCCCGACCTGCTCCCAACGAGTAGCTTTGAGTAGCTTTAAGTCTCTTTCAGTAAAGTAATAATAAATATTGCACTACGTGAGTTGATTTAAGTGACATGAGACACAACTGGGGAGGATTTACTAAATTGTTTTGAATGTAGCGTAATGTATTAACCAATCAAGGGCGATGTGTGTGTGCGTCGGGTAAAGGTAAGATACAAGATGCCTTTGCAGTTTATTTTCATGACTTTTTGCTGGGTTTTGCTTTTTACATATTTACTGTATTGTTTTTCTTGGTTGTAGGTTGCGTATTTAGCAATTGGCAATGTGTGATGATGGTTAACGGGACATGCACGTTGCGCATTTGGCATTGCGTAATGGTGAGAGGGACACGTAGTTTTTGGCATTGCGTAATGGTGACAGCATATGGCAATTTGGCAACAAAATACATGTCTGGAACGAAGTAAAGTGAAATTTTCATAGTAGATGATCCTATTTTTCTATTTTGCATGGTAACGCTGTGTGTGTGTTTGAGAGAGAGAGAGAGAACTGATTGATGCTGCAGGTCATTGTGTGGCAATAACAATGGGTATCATATTATTATTAGTTTTTGAGGTTGTATAACCTGTATTGAGTTGGCAACCCTACGTGAAATAGTTGATAAAACGTGAGAACATGTGGATGGGCGGCATTTATAGTTTTGCCCAGGGCGCCTGATTGGCACGCGCCGGCACTGCCGTCTGGGTCAGAAAAGCCAGTAGCTCTTCTTCTGCATTCTTTTAAGAGAGAGCTAGAGGATGAAGCTCAGCAGGGGCCCGGCCGATTGATGTGAAAACCCTCCGCTCGCAAAATACACTGAGAAAGTGAGAAAAAAAATTCTGTTCTCAGAAAAACTTTATAAAATAATGGTGTTTCTCTATAAATCCAGTGATAGTTCTGCTTTGAAAACAAACAGCAGAATCTTTTCACGGAGAGTGCTGCACACTGACATCTTGACAGCGGTACATCTCTGCTTCAAAGCTTAAAAATCCCCCTTCAAGGTCGCTATAGAAACTGCAGGTCAGAGGGTCCTCTAATTTGACAGCCATGTTGGTTTGCCCGTCCAGGTAGCAGAGCATATCTATAACCACACAAAAGGTAGAGGAGATATGTCATTGATACTGTTTCTTTACACAGCATTATCTCCAAGACGGGCTGAAGTTGCTGAGTCACTGAAGAAATAGAAAATGGCATTATGCTATCTTACAGCTCACCTTCCTTGATAAACCTCAGCTGCCTAAATTATTAAACTGGCAGGTACACACAGCAAATGAATTGGGGAAAGTGTGGAGAGGAAGAAACTTGGCTGGAGGGATTTCTGGGGTTTGGAGACGAATCGAATTAGATTCAAAATAGGTGCAAACAATGATGTACTACCAGCTAATGCTAACCCCAAACTCCCAGTCCAGTATGTCCCAAGAACGATACACCTGGTGACATGACCATGTGTCTGGAAGCAACAATTGAGAGGGAATACTTAGAGGGCATAATTAATAGATATTAATTTGTCAGCTATATTGTCAATGAAGGAGAAAAGAGGGAATGAAGCATTTTTGGGCAGGCAAGGTGGGCAGAGATCGACAAATTTCTGTCGAACGAGCTGACAATCACACAGAAAACAGTGAGCGCTGCCTTAAGGCCAGACTTGGTGTTGTGGTCAGAGGCAGCAGATTGTGTATTTTGTGGAGCTCGCGGCGCTATGGGAGGACGCAGCAGATGAGGCGTGTGAAAGGAAAATGCTTAGGTATACGGAGTTGGCAGCAGAGGTGGAGCAGCAGGGCTGGAAAGCTAGTCTGCGTCTCGTGGAGGTTGAATGCCAAGAGTTTGTAGCAAAGTCAACTGTAACACTACTACATAAATTGCAAAACTCATGAGTGGAGGTTAAAGCAGACAGTGAAGGCTGTGGCAGGCAGCAGTGGGAGTCGGTGAGTGGCTGCGGCTGAGGAGGAAGCGCACTGACTGGGAAACAAAGACAGTTGAGTACGCTTGAGTTATAGGGCAGGTTTGTTAGTAGTATGTTGAATATATTGATTTGTTAGCTTGTTGATATGCATTTGATTGTTAGTAGTATGGTTGGTCAGGCTGAAAGGAAAGAATATCAGCTGGCCTCCAATATATAGAAATCTGTATATCACACGACAGTATAGCTATGGCCGCCGGAGTGAGAAGTTACTCACTGTTCTCATTTCTTGGCATAATTGTCTTTCATAACTTACTGTTTGCTGATAGAATTAGGTTTCTGAACTGTTTCAAGCCAGCAGGGTCAGCCGTCCCATTACTGTGTTGCTGTATAATAGCCAGCTTAGAAATTATTCTGCAATGATGGGAAGTATGGATGAGCCTAAGCGTAGGTATAAACCATGAGGGAAACCATTCCTCAAGCTCGAGATACTCGATTCCGAATATCAATTAGTCTTCGTCTTCATCTTTTATAGTCATTTTTTTCATGTGCATGTTTAAACATGTTTCTGTGTATGTCACGATCTGTCTTCACAGCGCTGGCTGTGATAATTAAACAGGTAATTATACTTAATTTGACCAAATACCTTTTTGTTGAGAGAGAACATGCAATTAAGATGCTGCTAAAAAAGCAGCAGAACTGCCCAGAAATGGAAAAGAAATGCAATATCCAAATTAAGAAGTTGTAGCTCAATTCCAGTGGCTTTTGCCCTTCTCCTCCTGTCTTTTCTTGTTTCTTATTCTGTATTCATCACGCTCTGCTGGTTAGGTTTATTTCATAGTGCAGTAAATGACATGAAGAAGGGAAAAATGTGCTGACATTTAGTTACACAGGCGGCCTTGGTCATTTTTTCAATAAAGCATTTACCGCTCTTTTTATCCATTTACTTGATTAATCGTCAGAATATTTAATACAATGATTGATTACCAAAATAATTGACACCTGCAGCCCCTATAGGTGACAACAGCTGTGTTTGGTGTTGACAGCAGGTGGGGAGGGGAGTTTCTGGAGGTGTTGGGGGTCTAATTCAACTAAACATCTGTGATGGGATAGAATAACATAACTTACACACTATCCTTGTAACATTTAGATTAAAGTGGCTGGTGAATGTCGCTGCCTGTCTGATGCTCCTGTAGAATTATTATCACAATGTAGCCTGATGTCTTATAGTCACCATTTGTGTGTTAGTACATCATTCTTTATCCCCTGAATTGGGTTTTTGTATGAATGCTCACCCTGGATTACGGCAGAAGACTGTTACATTACATCATGTGTATTGGTAAATACAGTAGTATCACGTAGTCTCATGCACTGTTTCCCCTGACTTTCCTCTCACACAATGATTACACTTCAGCTCATTCAAAACAAGAAGCTCCTGGGTACGGAAATGAAGAGGTATTGTTTGAGAGAATTAAGACATTCATTGATCCTCCTTCTCCCAGGCTTCCAGTCCTGTCCACCCACTCCCAATAAAAAAACAGATGATGCTGTCAGACAGCAATGACAAACAGACAAGCACCACTTCACAGGGAACAAATAAAAACATATTGATTTACATCACACAGTGACATCTCAGACAAGAACAAGTACCCAGAATTAGGGCTGGGCGACTAGAAGATTACATCAGGGGATTGGCGCTGCAATGAATCCATCACCGGTGGAAATTCCCTTGCCGATTTTTTTTTGGCTTGATATTTGGTACTTAAAAATGTAACTTAGCCCAATACACACAAGGTTTCCCACAGTGCTTGACAAGCATAGATTGCTGCCTTGACAAAACAACACCCCGCCTTGACTGTAAAAATCTCCATTATATTTGCGTTTACTTAAAATAATAAAAAGCCCAGTTGAACACAGGGTCTAACTGCTGACCAAATGCAACACTATGACCAGTGAAGAGCATATTATGTTGGGAGCAAGCATCACATTGTGTGTGTGTCAATTGCTACGACTTTAGTGTTAACGTTAAAGACATAATATCAGCATACCCAGTCTAAAATGTTGGTATTTAGCTCTGTCAGCAAATAAGTAAGTCCTCAACCTCAAACTAACTTCAAATTTCATGCCGTTATAAACTGAGACTTTGCACTGCCTTCCTCCCTGCATTCACTGGAATACTTTGTTGGGCCTATGAGTAAGCTCATACAAATTCTTACTTTTCAAACTCCATGCAAACTAATCTAATCGAGTTTATCTACCCTTGCATATTAAACAGAAATGGCAGATAGAAAATATTAAGTGTGTGCGTTATTTATTTAGGTTTTCAGGTTAGTCAGCTAAGTTACTTCACCTTGACTATCACATTCCTGCAGGAAACGCTGACACTGATAATAGTGAAGCACACACACGACAAGAATTATGCTCAAGTTGATTTCAAACTTAATACTTGTTCATATTTTTTTGAACTATAAATTAAAGTGTAAAAACATAATTCCTTATGGATTTAAAAGAGTGCGTGTCCCCCACCCCACCCCACCCCACCCCACCCCAACAAGGACAAATACATCAGGGATCAGCGATAAAACATGTAATGGATATCAGTTGATATACACTATCACTCACCCAGAATACAAGACTGGAATATGTAGTAAATTTGGAGTGTGATCATAATGTACCTTCCCTCTCTCTCACACCTCTCTCACTCTCTCGATCTTCATCCTGCATCATTCATACAGAAGAGTGAGGCTAACACGCACCATTCTGGACAGATCCATTATGGCATCCCACAAATGGTCTGTTAATGGTTTCCATTTAACTAATCGAGAAGAAAAAAACGACAGAGACTTGAGCTCCTGGACCCAGAGACAATTTGCTTTTAATTAAGTCCCGACTTCAATGGAATGAGGATAAAAAATGTCTATAAGCACACACCCATATATACACACACACAGAACACAGAGAAATGAGTAAAATGAAAGCAAACAAATTAACACAAAATATTAGTAAAGAATTAGAGCATTGATCATCCAGCTGCACGACTGAAATGGCGAAACAGAGAAGCCAGCATCCTTTTCACCGCTGTCCGCCTCAGATGATCAATAAAGTTCATTTAGATAAAATGAGACTCTAAGCTGCGGCTGTTCATTCATACCCTAAATCAGCGAGAGAACAATGCGGCTCTGTCTCATCTTTAAACCACCAGTCGATGACTTATAGTACGACTACTGTGAATAAAGGAGAAACTAATTACAGGAGCGGTGAATGAATAAGTGAGACTAGAGAATGAAGAGAGGCTTCAGTGGTGAATCGCTCTCTATCGCCACTGTGCAGGGACAGGAAATCAGCGGACTCATGGGAAGGCAGCAGCTTGTGCCGCACCGGTGCCATTCTGCCCCTGCAGAGAATTTATATTTGCCAGTGAATGACTGTCAGGCCATTCATATCCTGCACAAGGCTATGGTGTCGGTGTTCAGGCATGTATGAGTAACTACAAGGTGAAAACGTGGCCTCGTTTGGCCTCAAAGACAAAGCCGTTTGTTCAATCTCGGTTACATGGAACAAAATCATCTACAGAATAACAACGGTGCTGATAATGTAACTAAAACAATGAGGGGATGAGCTGTTACTACACTCGCTTTCTTTGTTTTAGCTGTTCCATGCTTATCATAGCAACAGTGGAAGAAAGCCTCTGGCCCATGAGCAGAAAGTAACACTCAGGCTACATTTAATATTCGCTACTGAAGCAGGATCCAACCTCCCTCCACCTGTGTCATCAGACATGGCAGCCTCCAGAATGACAGGTAATCGACACTGCAGAAGAAAACGGCTTTGCAGCAGACGGCAGCCACGCTACTTGAGGGGTTGTAAGGGGGATGGATGTGTGCGTGCGTGCGTGCGTGTGTGTGTGTGTGTGTGTGTGTGAGAGAGAGAGAGAGAGAGAGAGAGAGAGCATGTGCACGTGTACAAAAGGAAGAGAGATCTGTTTCTTTCCTTCTCTTCTCATCATGTAGTAGGTTCTGGCAAACCTACAGTCGTGAATAATTCACTCTGGATTAAAGGTACTGTGTACACCCAAGGGACATTATACTATATATATATATAGATATATAGATATATCACTACATACTGTATATGCCTATATACATACTGTATACACAGACACACACATTATTCTTATACCTTTTGTGGTTGATGTAACTCAGTAGGAAGAGCGTGGCATGAGCACTTGCTGTGGTCGGGGGTTTGACTCCTACATACCCCACATATTTAAAATGTATGCCTCCAGGTTGACTTGGATCAAAACATTCACCAAATGTCATATTTTGCTATATATTATAAGTGTACAGACTGCTGGAGAACCTACAATATATAGAATTTGAATGTGCAAACTCAGGTCAATTTTAAATAATCGTTCCTTTCCCCCTCTGGCTAAAGGTGTTTGAAATGAATGCATCATCCTCTCTACTCCCTCTAGACCGTGAGTCATGTTTACCTTCAGAGGAACAGAGAGAGAGAGCTGGAAGGCCAAGAGACAGATGTACAGTGTGGAAAAAAAAGAAAAAGGGAGAGTGATGAGGTGGGTGTAGGAAGAGTGGGAGCTAAGAGCAAAAAGGAAAATCAATGGAAACGGGGAGACGGTGACGGCCAGTCAATAGCCTTGACTGGATTTTGAGCCAAAACGGACAAGACGTGACAGTCACTTTCCTTGTCATTAAATATCATGGAGATATAACCTGTCAAGACGTGACTATCAATCAACTGCAAGAAAGGCTTTCGCTTAATTTATTCGTCCGCCTCTCCTCATGACCTTGTGCTGGGTGAGGCCAGACGCGGAAAAGACAAAAAACGCAATGTGAAGGTTGGAGCGCGGCGGCCGATGCCCTTTGGTGTAAAATGTGATAGTCTGTGTGCCTCCAGGCTGTGGGGGCCGGACAGAAGCGCCTGCAGGAGCATGTGAAACACAATCATTCCTCGTCAGCTCCAGGTCACTCGGCATCAGCAACTTTTACAGCCGCGGAACACAAAAATAGGCTTTTGTTATCGACCTCTGTAATCAGTGTTTAAAAAAAAAAAAACGCACCACCACAGTGTAGCTCTTCTGGCTTTTGTCTTCCATTTTTGTTGCGTGAACAAGAGGATAAAATAGGCACAAAGGAACAAAGAAACCCTCGAAAAGCGCTTGGACCGTATTTGCGACTTGCCGCTTGTGCCGCGGACACAAACAAACGTGGCTGAGCACACATCCCGAGGGTGTTGATACCAGAAAAGCTGCGATGACATCAATGACTGGAGGCCGTCCGAGCCGCTGGCCCGCAGCCACGCAGCTAAGAGCTCCAAGTTCAGGAGCTCCACCCATCCTCCTGTTGCCTGGAGGAGCTGCAGCGGGAACGGCCTCAGCCCGACGGGGCCGACAGGCTGCTGGCTCACCCAACCAGAACATTGCACTGATTGACCAGAAACGTACATAGACATAACAGTCGTACATGAAACTGACAGAGGGGGGAGAGAGAGAGAGAGAGAGAGTGGGGAGTAAAAGTAAAATGTTGGATTGACTTAACACGAGTGGGAAGCAATAAACCTCCCCACCACACAGCCTAATGACTACAGCATGCAGACTCTCTCTCTCTCTTTCTCTCTCTCTCTTCCTCTCTCTCTATCTGTCTTTCTCTTCCACCCACCCTCTCTCTCTCTCTCTCTCTGTCTCTCCGCTCAGACCTTGAGAAAAATCTAATTTCTTCTCATACTCGTCCAAAAGAGAGGACAGCGTTTCCATTTCATGTAAGTAATGGAGAACACATTGTAATTCAGTTAGCGCTGTTTTGAAATCAATCCAACCTTTAGAGAAGTCAAAATGTTAATGTCTGCGTAATGGCAAAGACAACAGTATTATGCAAATGCAGAATAAATAGCTACTGTGGATAATGAATAGGGATGACCTTTCTCTGACTCTCCACTTTTCAACTGTGAAATTAATTGAGTGGTTCGTCCAAACTCCATGGCAAGGACAATGATATTTGATGCTAGCCATTACACCTGTCGGGCAGCGTTAGCCGTGCGCAGACTGGGAAAGACAAAAAGCAATAACACTTTCAAAAAAGGAGGGGTGCAGCGGACAACCGGGGGGGGGAAATAAACTAGTTCAAAGGGTTATGCACCGACTCTCAGTCTACTTTGTAGGTGTGTTTGGTTTCTGACCCCCAGGTGTCCAGGGCCGTAAAACACAGCTCTTGCCCTCAGTCAGACATGAAAGAGAGAAAAGGCCCCGCAGGCCCCGGCTGTAAAACAGGGCCAAACTTCAGGTAGGAACGACACAGCAGGTCTTTAACACAGGTGGGACTTTGGCTTCGAGGAGCTTTCATCCTCTCTGTTAGAAATCATACTTCATCATGTTCCATGTATGAATAACTTTATATTTACTGTTTTTTTTTAACCTCTGTGTGGTTTATTTCCAACAGAGAGTGAATATTGATTGTAGATGTGCCAGGAATGGCCAGCAGTCTACATTTCATACTCCATGCCATCAATGGCATAAAGTTGCAGCGATAAGTATGCTACTCCAGTGTATTCCATGTAGTGCAATTGTAAATGAGTGATATGCAACTTGCGTTTTTCATCACATGATATCCAATTCCCCTAAGGTTTCCAATAGTGCTAGGTAATAATTCAATATCATTTACTGTCTTTCAACAGAATCATATTGTGAAGAAATGATGATATTGAGATATCATGACACAATTAAATTGTCTAAAAAAGAGTTTTATCAGAGCTCATATTACAATTCAATGCAATTAACATCAATCTGATTACTGAAGATGTGATTTTGCATGTTAGCAGATATTATTGTACATTGATACATACCTAATTAAGGATTACCATGATATTAAATTGTTCTCCTACCGTGTTCTCCACTCATCTTCCGTTCTTTTTCTGTTCTGCTGTTTACATCCATACTGACTTGTCATCCAGCTGAACAGAGTTGCTTGTATGTTGCTGTATGTTGAACAGCAGTTCGTTTTGGAGGCACGTGGCCTGCTATCATCACCATGCATTTCCCCACACAGCTGAACACACATGTGACAGTCCTTCATTGATCACACATGCGATGCAGATCAAACGCCCCAAGGACCCACTGTGTAACCATTTGAATGGTTAGATATTTAAATCCATTGATCGTGGATTGATTTTATTTATGTTGGGTATTTCTTATGCATGCAGAAGTGTTCTGGTTGGCCTGCAGCTGTGTCAGAGGTTTAAGGAGATGACAGAGAGCCATTAGCCATCTGGAAGGTGTGCAGCAGACACAAGAAACATAGATCTTACTGGACTCACTGCACTGTAGATGCATGTGTCTCTTATAATCTCTCTCTCTCTCTCTCTCTCTCTCTTTTTATTGATTCTACTTTTATCCTAAACTGCTCCCTGATGCTTCAGCTAAATTATTCCCTCATGGCAGAGCAAGCAGGGAGGAGACTGTCAAAGCGAGAGAGACAGTTTTTCTGAGTTTGAAGTAACAGCTAGCAGCACATACTTTGCATATGTGAAAATAGATGCAACTCTTTTGTATTCTTACTTTAATGCTGTTTGGCACTAGCTGAGTTCACTCAAAAGCCGGATCAGACCATTGATGTAGGCAAAGGCGACACAGCAGAACCCGTGATGAGTGCGCACAGGGTTAAGGATCAGAGACACAGTGTGTCACATTAATCTCCTTCCCCCTGGGGAACTTGACACCAGCAGAACACCACAGGTAAGAGAGGAAATTCAGTCTGCAGTTGTCAGCACAGGGCTTGATGGGAACTCTCTGATTACATCAGACCTCTCTTTCTCTTTCTCTTTCTCTCTCTTTCCCAGCCTTTCACTACTCTTGAAATATCAACCTAGAACCTTTTTCTTATTATTGATTATCTGATTTTGGGTTTCAAAACAGACATCAAAGATCACCAGATGCGAGTCAACCCAGAAAAGCAACAACATATTCTTTCATCATGGTCTGTGGTATTTGAGCAAGACGTTGAATGACTTACATTGTCATCTTAAACTGAACTGTACTATGAAATGTAATTACTTCTGTAGCAGCATTTGCCTGTTAGCCTATGACGGAGATGCATAATAACCACTTCCTAAGCAACCCCACAGCCCATCTACGTCTTCACCAGCCACAACTGCATATTTATAGTACTTTGGTCATTAGGAACAAAACCATTTCCATATTGTCTGTATTTTGATTGTTTACATGCTTCAATAAACCACAAAAATAGAAGAAACAAAGGGCTATGTTGTTTCTTCTTTCAGCTCTTGTCTACAACTACGATACATGCTCCTGCCATCAGCCAATTGAATGCTGTCATCGCAAAGTGCGCTCGAGGGCTTCTTGCTTGTGGATAAGGGAATGTTGTTCTCATAATAGACCTTGCTTCATGTGGCTCTCAGCCATCTTTCCTTCATTATACCATGGGCCTAAAAACCCCAAAGCCAACATGACCACAAACCGAGCATGTGGGTCCCCTGTGCTCAGTGCGCTGTCTCATCCAAATAGGTCCAGCTAGGCGCTGTGTGGTGTGATGTCATGGGGCAATTTTCATTACCAAGCCTCTCCGTAATCATGTGAAATCTATCTATGTTCGGATAGAGATGAGCAATTAACAATTATAAATTAACACTGTTCCCTGCAGCCAACAGATACAGTAAAGGAGCAGCTGAATGTGAATGTTGCTCTGTTTGCACAGACAGACAGCAAGGACTTATAATTAAGAAGAGTTAATCTCCAAAAAAGTAATCAGATGGTCTGATATGACAGACAAGTTGTGTAAAAATGAGGGTGCAGAAAAAATCCCTTTCTCTTGGACTGTGTCCATTGTGATATCACTGTGGTGCTTTGGGCCCCCAGAGATGGGCTGTTATACACTGTTAAAGACCCATCATTATGGGCTGCAGAGCCATCCACTACAAAATCAAAAGCACATTCAATGAGTCCATAGAGCTCTGTAGGCATGGCTAACATTCCCAGTGAATCACAGCAGTGGGACACACACAGCCAGTGTCCCGCTGTGGGCTGGTTTAAAGGTGGCCTTCCTGGCTGCCCCAACTGTGTTTGTTTTGAGTTTTGCGGCTACAATAATGTCACTTTGTTGGGTGTTTAAGGGGAATTCCTGGGATATTTTAAAATGCCTATGTTTAAGCTACTAACTGCAGTATTTTTGGCTTACAAGGTGATTGAGTTTGACTGCCACCATTGAACTTTACCGCATTCCCATAGCACAGCTGCGTTGGTGTACATAGTAAATATGTTGCATGAGACCTTGCTCTCACAACAAATCAGAACTTTTGCCACACAAAAAAGCAACTCCAGCTCAATGCTTACCTTAGTTGCTAAGTGAGGCAGATGCTAAATAAAGCAGACAGCAAGATCCAGCCACATTGTGTAGTTTCCATGCATAGACAAATAAAGTGGGTTGGATTTTTAACTAAAGCATATCTTAACGGTTCCTTAATGATGCTTAAATTCCACTGAGGCTCTGCCAGCGGCGCAGGGTGAATCCAAGGGAAAATAACGAGCTTCATAGATCCACTAAGCATATCTTCAGCCATTTTCCCATGATGCTTTGAAAGTTGGCTAGAGAGATATGATATGTACTTATGTACTTATATGAATGTCACAGCATATGATTCCAGAGATACATTATATACAGATAATGCTTGTAATTTGTACTGTCAGGCAAATGGTACAGCCTCTGAAATAAATGGAACGGTTTGGTTTTGGCTTAACAGTGAGGACAATGAAAGTCAAATAAAGATCAATATGAAACACAACAGCCATCATATTAATCTTGTGATATGTCAACAGAGCTACAATTATTCTCCTCAGGCACGGAGAGGTAAAAAGTGCAGTATGAGAACCCCAGTGCACAGTCCACTTTATCAAATCTCCTTGTGAATCTCTGGATATTTATATTAAACCCTTCCAATCCCCAAATAAACTCCAAGGCTGAGGAAGGAGAATCCTCGTCAACTCATCACAAACTTATACTAATTCGAGTTATAATTCCATATCTTACAGGAGCGATTTCAATGACACTGCACTTGAGATTTGGAGAAAAAAAAAATCATTTGAAACCATCACTACAGCCACCATATACAAGTACTTGTCATGGAGCTAATCACATTCCACTCCCAGAGTTCTTGAGCTGTTTTTCAAATGTCAACATCTCTGGTGAGAACAGATCTGAGAATGTGACTTTGTCAGCTGGAGGTAACTGAATGATTTATCTGTCCCGGGTCCCTGAACAGATCAAAATCATCCTCCGCCACGTTCTCATTTTTCTCCTGCTGACAATCAGGCCTTGAGAGGCATGGCTCGTGTGATAAGTTAGACATGATTTATTTGCCTGAGTCTGCATCACAAAGAGGAGAGGATTTCAAAATCTACACACAAATTTCACAGCTCATGGTTCCCCAATTTAGATTATACATAAAATGACCTTCTCCGTCGAGCATCAATCTCCAAACACTCACTCTCAGCCTTCACGATATCCGTCCTAAATAACGCCCTGCCTACAAGTAGTGCTTAATTTGTGCCGGATCCTGCCGGAACAGGATCCGGCACCTCACGGTTTTGGACTACCTGCATTCCGGTACCTATTTGCGTGGACCCGGCACCTGGTGGCATGAAATGTTTTTGTTTTTTTGTCTGCCATGTAATACTCCCAATAGTTGACTCTTCTTTCCTTTCCCCTCCCTTCCAAAAACCTGTCTCATTTCCATATGAAGACAGGTGTTTACCATATTAGAAAGTAACAACAAGCGCATAGTAATCACTTCACACATGAGTGAGTCAGAGTGTGTTATGGTAAACTTCTGACAGCATCATGGCTAAAAGTTTAATTTGCTGTCCATATGTCCGCTGTGTGGACTATTTTGGAAAATTAGACAAGGTAAGCATGATTTTTTTTGTTTGTAAATGTGTTCGCATATTCTGTAATCTATTAGGTCTCTGCTGGGACAATCAAAATGCATATTTGCATAGATGACAGCGAGTGCGGACCTGTAAGTCCCACAGTTAAATATGCAGGCAATTGCTCATGTTATGTTGCGTGTCCAGAAATAATTGGTAATAACATGAGAATTGGTTGACATGAAGGGCTGTAAGCCCCACATCACTGTGGGCATTTCAAAACCAGCGTGGTCCAGCTGAGTGTCGCATTTAGGCCGACTTCTAGCTGCACCACAACACGTTTTATTGCATTATTCGCTGACATTGTTTCCTACATTCAAAATCAATATCCTATGAAAGTATTTGTATTGAATATTGATGCGTCACTACTCGAACCAGAATTTCTCTGGTAAATGGTTGAAGCCATTGCAGTTTCCTTTATGTATGATTAGGATGTCTCATAGTAGCCTATGTGGGCATTTTTATGTTGTGCACAGTGTATCTTTAGTCTACTACTTGAAGGGCAGGTTTGTAAAAATGAGCATTATGTAGCCTATGCAATAATCAAATATTGTTATAGGTCAGCAGTAGTCGGAGCTCTAAGGTCATATAGTCGGTCATTTAGTAATGTTTAGGCTGTTAGGTCTACAGTAAGCTATATGGCTGTACTGAGCACCACCGTGCCTCCAATGCACTTGTTGTCTTGATATGTTCCGGAACCTTTTCCCTCCACACCGACTCGCGGGAACACCGACCACTTGGTGTTCCGGGACCTCGTCATTTACAAATTAAGCACTGGGTACAAGCAGTCCAGTTATCCCTCAAATCAGAAATCCAATATACCTTGAGATGGAATAGATAGGACGGTGCAGGTCAGCTCTCATCCCGCCAGAACGAATATGCAAATTGGCTACGCCTGCTTTGAATTCCGAGCAGTAATCCTAGTCCGTGGAGAAAATCAAATCCCACAGTATCTTCAAACAACCTATTTCCTTGCCTGATGCAAGTTTATACGATGACATTGGTGCGGTGGTGTGAATGTGTTTCTTGAGGACAAAGTGTTGTGCTATCTTACAGAAGGATATCAGTCATTGTGAGGCGAGGATTAGGCAGCCTTAGTGCAGCAAACAACACGGCAGATAGGAAGAATTTTCTCCCTCTACATCACAGTGGATAGATGACAGGGTGTTTAAAGCTTGATCTCCCCTCAGCCACCTATACTAATACCTTCTGGATAGCAACACTTGGTAGAAGTATTATGTATTATGGTCTCTCTCTCTCTCTCTCTCTCTCTCTCACTCTCTCCAACTCAACTATTGGCCTTGCAGGAGTGACAAGGGGGATGCTGTCAGCCTCTTCTCAGGCTGAAACTGACCTCAACATTTCATCCATTAAAGCTGAAATGGGTCTGAAAATCGATGCTCGCTTTACATTGTCTTGCACCAGGAGGATGGGGCAGCAAGGGGAGCCGGGAGGAGCGAGGAGGAGCGGAGCGCCGCCTCGGATGCTCTGGATGGAATGTCGAATCCCTGTCGGTATGGATTTAGTCATTTCCTGAGGCGCGCTCTGTTACTCAACACCCCCTGCAGCTTGCGGGGCTGCGGCGGGTGTAACAGACACTGTGATGTCTATGCGATAATCTATTTGCCCCCCGCAGGAGGTAACACTCGGGTCAACGTCGCTTGTCCGCCCCGAGGATCCCTCTCTCTCTCTCTCTCTTTCTGCCTTTGCTTCGGTTATCAAACAGCTAGGAGTGGCGGGACGGGGCAGAGGGCAGGGGCTCCGTCTCAGTGCCCCCCCCCCACACCCTGCCCCGTTAACAAAGGAATCCGCCCCAAAACATCACCCAGCACAGCGCTGCACCCATGATGTCAGAAGGCATCACCCGTCAGCCGCAGAACATCAGATAACACAGTGATAGGAAGGCAAAACAAAAGGGCATACAGTAATAGCATCGGTGCTGAAAGAGAAGTGTAAAGCAAGCAAGCTTTCAGACTGTTATCTTGCTCTCATGTCTGTGCGGTGATGATGTAATTGCATTTTATTTTATCTATTGCAAAACAAAATCTAATCTTTGTATTGCGGTTATCACAAGCCAGCAGCTAAATGATGAAGCTAAAAAAAACACAAAAAAAACGTATCTGTGGGCTGCTGACTGTCTGCATCTGACTGTAGTATTCCCTGCTGTCCTCTTTTGACTTACTCTTCTATTTACCCCCCAACCCACACACACACGCACACACACACACACACACACACCTCAGCCCCGACTGGCTCAGTGTACTGCTGCACCTCCCGCCTTCCTGCCTGAGCTCTTGTCATCCATCTTTTCAAGTGCTGGACTGTACAGTCACTTTGGCAGCGCTGCTTTTAGGTGCTGCTCGCCCTACTTGGTTCGAGCCACTGACAGGCAAGCAAATAGACCAAATTGGATGGATGCAGCTTCCCCCGCCAGCAGAGACGACCCTAATAGTTCACTTCAGATCTGACTGCTCAGCCCTCTCTCCTCCTCCTCTATCTCTCTTTCTGTCACACACACACACACACTCACACACAAAATACACATCCTCTTGTTTCCAAGCTCTCAGTCCCAGTCTCTCTCTCCTTGTTTTCATATCATGCCTTCCACCTGTTTCCCTTCTCTCTCAATAACTAACTGTCAGTCTATGGGATTGCGGCAGCAAGTGCTCAGACACAAAATGCACTGTGTCTCTCTGTGCGAGTGCAGGTGTGCAAAAGGTTACAATAGCAGAAATCGGTTTTGCAATCAGTCATAATCATCCTGGGGACCATCCATAATTTATGTCAAGGATGAAGAATGAGCCCAACGCGGCTCTGAATTTGACATTTCCAGAGAGCTGTGTGGGAGAAAGCTGTAGGAGACTGTGTCTGTGCGCTCCATTTCAACAGACACGAGTGGCTCATCACTCATCTCCAAAAAAAATAAGGAATGTTATTCATTACGATCTCCTTCCACCCCAGAGATAAAGACATTTGTTAATTAGTTTCAGGCATCAAACATGCAGTATTTGGTCTCTAAGATCACAGATGCTCGACTCCAGCAGGAAGCTCTCAGCACTCAGTTAGTGACTGACTACTTTATTCATTAGACTCAGGAACTTTCCCTGAGACTGAGATTGGCTCGCTCTCAGGTGAAGACAAATAACATGACCGCTAAAGGTTTTAATTAAACCGGGAGGAAAAAAAGTAGATGGACACGACTCAAAAAAATCTCACTTGATTCCATTCTCCTAGCTAAATGAGTAAATATTACATAGAATCATACATAGAATTAATAACATTTCTTTGCTTCCAGGCGTTTTTCAGCTGCTTTGGAGATAAAGTAAAGAAATATTGCCTTTTCTCAGTATCCTGTAACTCATCCTCCCAGCACTCTTCCTCTCTTTATCTGAGCTTCCTCAGAGAGAGAGAGACTTCCTTCCAACCAGCAGGAGGGAGCGAGCGGGACTGTGAGGAGCAGACTTGTGTCGACTGACACAACATCATGCCAAGCCCAAAAGTGACAGACACACCTGTCATGGCATCAGCATGGCAACCCCCTCAACTCTCTCTCTACCCCGTGACTCAGAGAGCATTCTCCAATTTCCATCTGTCCAGAGAGTGAGAATGACTGAGGAGAAGGATAGTCGGTGCATCATGACAAGCCTGACTCATTTATAGTGGCCATTAACCATGTGCTATTTCAGCGGTGTGGGCGTCTCTTCAGCCTCGGCGCTAACCACTCGCTGAAGGATAAAAAAAT
This sequence comes from Centroberyx affinis, assembly GCF_046629955.1. Classification (NCBI taxonomy): domain Eukaryota; kingdom Metazoa; phylum Chordata; class Actinopteri; order Beryciformes; family Berycidae; genus Centroberyx; species Centroberyx affinis. The sequence continues at coordinate 18,587 of NW_027279745.1, forward strand.
GATCTATTAAGTTTTGTAAAGGGAATTTAACTTAAACAGCGTTTCCTGAGCCGTATTGCCAGAAGTATCTTGAGGATCTACTTCATCTGTAACCATTCATAATTGCTTCCTTAGTTAAAGCTCTCCTTAAAGGACCTGAATCCTGACATACTTTTGAAAATGCATCGCTAGTACTTTTGGATTCAGCAGAGAATATACCAAACTTAATTCCCCTATAAATGGAAAAGATACCAGATTTCTATCCAAGCTTTCAAAACTATGTATCATTTCCTTCAGTAAAGAATGAAGCATACAGGATACTCTGAATTAAATACATTGCTACATGGTGCTTTTGTATCTTGTTTCTAAAGTACTAGCCAAGCCAACTGTGTTTTTATAGAAAAGTGAAGGGCAGTAGTTACAGTTGCTGCTTGCATCTGTCTTTTCACAATGTGGCTGTTATTCTGCCAGTCTCCGATCCACTTTGAGAATGAAATGGGCGCAAAGCAGGAACCAGCATGTGTTAGCAATAAAAAATGTCATGAACAAAATAGACATATACCTTCTCTGGAGGTAATCTGTACCATATGCTGCTAGTTCAGCTCAGGGTTGAGCAACTCTAAACAGCTCACATGGAGTTGAATACTGAGGAGATGTGCACCGTTCACCTGTTTAAGCACAGAGTCTGACAGAAGCTGTTTGGTACTGAGTATATATAGCACTATATATGTAGGCCTAATGTGAAAATGTTCATTTTCAGCTTGTCAAAGCTGCTTCACTCAAGCATAGTCTTGTTCTTGTTCTCTGGGTCTCTCTCTCTCTCTCTCATTGTCTTCCTCTCACATACACACAGCAGCCCGCCCACTCCACGCTACAAACTGCAACTACAGATTGGAGTTCGATCTGGAGGAGATCTGTCATGGTTCAGACACACGTGTCTGTCTGCAGTGTGCTGGGCCGAGGCGGGCGGGAGGCGGGAGCGGCTTCCCGGCGAGGCCTTGCATGTCTGGGCTGACAGAACTATTAGACCCCTGCCAGACATGTAGGACAGGACAAGGTCGCTTCAACTCAGCACTTACTCTCAATCACAACAGCGGCAGAATGTAGACTCATTATATCTGCGCTGAGCAAGGAAGGCCAGAGTGAAGCAGAGAGAGGAGAGAATGAGGGAGTGAGATAGAGAGAGAGTGAGAAAGGGCAGCAGAAGTGAGACAGAAAGGCAAGAAGAGAGAATAAGAAAAGAGAGACACAGAGAGAGAGAGAGAGAAAGAGAGAGCAGGTAGAAAACATCCATATATTCACAAAAAATACTCCATCTAAATTCTTCGGGTCAGGGGCTTTGATTGAGGCAACTGCAGCATGGGGCAAAGAAAGAGGCAGGCAGGCATAGTCACATTTACTCACACATACATGCATATACACACACACACACACACACACACATACAGTCCGAAGGTCACTGCTCCCATGGGAGGTAATGGGATACCGGTCAAACGGAACAGAATCAGTATTCAATCAGCAGATCCATTGCCTTCTACAAAGTGGCTGAGCTCCAGTATTTGCCTTTCTCTTTTTCACTCTGTGCATGGGAGAAATGTCACAAACTGCATGACAAAATTTGGCAGTTTAATGTTTCCTTGCTCACATGTAAACATACATACATTGTAGGGAAATGATTTAAAGGAAAAATCCACTCTATAGCACTTTAACATTGTTAAAAAACAGCAATGGGCAATGTACCTTCTTATTCCCATGAATAACCGGGTAAACACAGGCAACATGACGTCACCTCCAGATATTCGCAGTGCAGCTACAATGGAGTTTGATAGCAGAAAAATCTTCAGCTATCTAAAACATCAACGGTAAACATCAGGGTTTGTTGTCAGTTTCTCTGAATCCAAGAGCAAGGGCTTCTTTCTAGACTCACCATTTTGCAATATACAGGGAGAAATCCATCATAGAAGATAGAAGATACCAATTTCTCCACCAACAGTAGCCTCAATAGCCCATAATGCAATGCAGCTGCAATATGTTGTGTTTAGGGGCGCAGCTCACTTTTTCTCAAGTGGAAAAACTTGTTCTTTTGATCACTGTCACTGTTGCTCAAGTTTCCACCTACAAGTACTGAATGCATTCTGTTTGTCGAAAGGCATTCTGCAAAATGTTGGAAATCACTAACTTGAGTAGAAATAGACGAGGCAGGTTGAGGAAACTGGGTACCCCAAAAAAGTTAATTACAACACTTCATCACAAAATAACTCTGGAATACCTGGAATGCACTGAACATCACAGATTGATGATATAAAACAGCATAAGAGTATCTCCTTATTCCAAAAAGTTAGAGTCTACGCTTGATTTTGGCATAGTTTTAATCCACCAAGCAGCATGTATTTCAATAAAATTTAATTAACTGCTTCACATTTTTCCACCAAACACTGCAGGAGGCTGTAGTGATCAGTGCAAAACCAGCGGATATATCCATATATTCAAGAATAATTATGTCCTCTGGGGAAAGTATATGTTTATTCCAGGTTCACGCTGGCATGTCAGAAGCAGAAAGTGTTTATTTCTATCACATGAACTACGTCTGCTCCGTGTTTATACAGCTGACGCTGATGTATTTCTCATGTGCAGGGGAAACGCGCTGAAAGTGGTTTACAGAGGACTGAAATAACAAAAGTTGAATTCCCCACTATCACCTCAGAAATCCATGACACGTTTGGACCCCTATGGCTTACTGTAGTATAGCTAAGGATTAGTGAAGCCCGAGCACAGTCGAATGTAGGCGGCTCAGAGGCTAGGGAGCAAATTTTCTCCTTCAGCTTGACTAATGCACTGTAAAAGGTTCAGGATACCCGAGGATGCAGTGAAAAACATGATTAATGATCCCAAACCCGATTCCACTTTAAATCATTTTCGGCGGTGTCAATCAGCGATACTGTGAAGATTAAAAGCCGACAGGTCAGTTGGACGAGAGAAGTCTCTATCCCAAAGAAATCATGGGAGCTGTCCTCAGATTGGACTCAAGTGGGTGTTCTGGGGAGATAAGAGCTCCTCTTCACACTGATTCACTGATGGACTGACCTTGCTGGTGCTGCACTGGTACTTGTTCTGGGCCAACCATGTCCTCCGGACCTGCCAATGTTTTCTGCTGAGGATTACCACACACATCCAGCCGAGCCGAGCTGCCAGGCATGGGGACTCGAGTCAGACTCCAGTCACAGTTTTAATTGTTTGAAAGTTGACTTGATGCATGAAGAGGCTTGACTTGGGTTCTGGTGACTTGGGACTTGACTTTGACTTGTACTTTGATGGCTCGATGGCTTGGTTTCTTAAGTCTTGACAAAAGATCTTGTGTTTGTGTAAATTACTTTGATTGAAAGTGATGAGATTTGTTCCAGCAGACGACTGAATTTAAATTCTGTTTTCTGAATTTGTATGGAATGATTGAATTTATTGAAGTTGGAACTGATTATAGAAATCAAACTCATGATGCTCTCACCAAGGTTTTATCCTATTAAACCATATTGCACTGAAAAATCTTAGATATTTAGTTTTCTTTAAGATATTAAATTGCTAATGGACTCTGGATTTGTTCTGACTTGATGTTCTACATTTAGATTTGGGACTTGACTTGAGACTTGTGCGTCAAGACTTGAGACTGACTTGGGACTTGGTCACACCTCTGCTGCTCAAGCTGCCAATAGAGGAGCAAGGAACCAATCAGGTTCCGCTGGCAGGTTCTCTGACAGTCATCTTGCCGTTTGTCATTTAGGAAACAACAGGTGAGATGATGTAGGCCTAACTGACTTAAACTATGGCTTGTAATGGGTTCGCATGATACTGCTCATCACTGGCATTCGCCATGGCAAGAGATAGCTTTGTGGATTAGCTGGCTAATCTGGAAACCTGTTCTGTTCATGTTGGTTTTGGGCCAGCATTTATCTGATGTAAACTGGTGTGTGTGTGTGTGTGTGTGTTATGTAAATTTCTTGGAATTTTGTTCATAGGTCACCAATCATGAATGCAGGAGAATCTTGACATGTCCTAACACATCAACTTTCTCACACATTGCATTTCTAATGGGGAGAGAATGATTTCTTTGAATTTAATGCAGCGCTGAGCACACATCAAAGGGGAGATAGTTAGGAGCTTGTTTACCAGTATATCTCCTTTACAATTTCCAGCCAGAGCACTTGTCATATAAATGGGATCATTCTCCCCCTATACAACAATAGGAAGTCAGAGCTGGGAAAATGACTGTGTGGCAGATACCAATACTTCATCTCGCTAATCCACTTGTTGGTACTTGTTTGCTTTGAGACTTCTTCCTGCTATATTAAGAAGTAGACATCGCTTGTCTGGGTCTCATCTGTCACCCACAGCTTCTCTTATGGATTTTCCTGTTTTGATCCTTGCCATCTGCGCCTCTTCTTTCTCTCTCTCTGTATTTCTTTGAAAGTCGACACCATGAACAATTCATTCTTAGCCACAACTTCACAGGTTTTGGCTCCATAGTGCAGAATAATTGCTGGATTATTCTGGCCCAGTGTCTGTATAGTGGCATTTATCTCTCTTTTATGTCTTGTCTACCTATACTGTATTATCTGAAGAGCTAACAGAGACCATTAAGGAAGAGTGGGCTTCCCACATATATATTATATATATATATATATGTATATATATATATATATATGTGGGAAGTCTTTATTGTCATATATTTATTGAATGTCCCCCTTTATGGGAAAACACATTCTACAACATAATACATATGTCCTCCTCCAGTTAATGTCATCTAGATATAAACCACTGGAGCTTTAGCACTGTCAGTAAATGGGAAACTAAACACAGTGCCCAGAGTGATTTTAAAGCAATAAGTGCACAGCTTCTGCTTTGAAATTGCCAGCGCTATAATGAAATAAATCTCATTCGGATGTAAAAAGGTCAAGCACAGAAATTTCACATAATCATTCTCCACTTCAGCATCTCCATGTTTTGTCTGTTGCCAGAATGGCGCCGTGGTTTTTAGCCTTGAAGAGACTGGTTTGTGTTTAGAAATATTGATTAAACTACCCAAGATTATTTTTCTTTGATGGTTAAGAATAGGACTTTGGGACTTGACCCGACTCAACATGGAATCACCATTGACGGCGTCTGTTGAACGCCGGGGTACTGATCCTTATTTTGTGTCTGTTTACTGTGCACAGTGACTGCAGTCACGCTCTCTCACATGGAGGCTGACTGACACCGAGTGCAACAGAGCTTAATGCCAGTCTGCCAGCTGCATGCGTCAACACACACAGCAGTGGATGACACAGTGCAACTTTGAAGCGGTTTGCAGAATCCTCTGAGGCGCAGGAATAAAGGGGCGGCTAAAGAAGAAAAAGAAAGACACCCAATCCATTGTAGGGGCTGCCGGCTGGCTAAAGGATTAACTGTTTTCTATCACCTTTCTCCTCTTAATCAATTGAAGTAAACTTGGCTGGAGCTCTCCCTCCCCGTACCAGACTCCATGTCACATCAGCATTCCCCGTTCCCTTCCAAGTTCGCAATTAAAACCAGATCTGCTCCAGAGCCACGTGTGACTGTGTGTGTGTGTGTGTGTGTTTCTGAGTGTGTGTTTGCATGTTATTCCTATGTGTGCTGGTGTGTAAGTGTTTCACTACCACAGATGTAGTGTATCTCCCTCCCAGACACAGTGGGGACTGGTCTCTACTGGTACAGAGTGGCACCACTGCAGACCCCCAGAGCCGTTCCTGTCTGCCTGCCTGTTTTCCCCACCACACACGTGCGCCAGGCACCGACCTCGCACAGCCACGCTGGCTATTGGATAAGGAACAAAGACCTGTGAATAGAGCGGGACCTGCACTGCTTCACAGCTGCAGACCCCCTCCCTGTAATGGCACAACGCTGCAGTAGAACAGTAACATGCCATTGTTTTGTCTGCAGCTGTGAGAAAGTGATGATACTTTTGAATGCCCAACTAACAGCACACACATCATACTCTCAACAAGTGTCCTATACTGTGGTGTATTAGGTTTCCAACGACAACTTCATCAGTGATTCTTTCCAACCTGGCCTGCCTGCGTCCCAGAAATTGAGGTCTCAATAAAATGTCTGCCGAGAAAAGTGTCAACCACACTAAAAGCATATTTTTGGTTTTAGTGTGGCCTTAAAGGAAAAATCCACCCTCAGACACCTACACTGTTACATATCGTCAACCTGTGATGCTCAATGCCTTCCAGGAGTTATTTTGTGATGAAGTGTTGTAATTTACTTTTTTGGTATACCCAATTTCCTTCAAACTGCCTCATCTACTTCTACTTCAGTTAGTGATTTCCTACATTTCCCAGAATTCCTTTCGATAAGCCCCAGAGAAGGGGGTTCTCTGTGCTGTTTACATGTATGGAGAGCAGTGATAGTGATAGCATAGTAAGTTTTTCAGTCAAGAGAAAGTAAGAGTAGAGAGAGAACAGTGGTGTGCCGTACCTGGTTGTTCAAATTGCCAAAAAGACGTCAAAGAGGGCGTTATATTTCATATGCTATCTGCAAAGAGGCAAGCTATGGCTGCATTGCATTATGGATGGACTATTGAGGCTACTGTCTGTGGGGAAATTGCCTCTGCCTCCCTCTGCCTATCTCTGTCTGATGGGTTTCTTTCTATGATTGTCAAACATCAGTGCAAAATGGTGAGTCTAGAAAGAAGCCGTTGCTCTTCTATTCTGCGGGGCTGACACCAAAACCTGACGTTTACCGTTTTCTCCTATTAAACTCCATTGGAGCTGCGCTGTAAACAGCTTGCTGTATTGTCACATCGTCCACATTTGGCCAGTTATCCACAGGAATCAGAAAAATACATCACCAAACAACAAAATTGTCCCAGAAATGCAGAATACAATAGCTGTTTTTAACAGTATATAGTGTTTTAGAGTGGATTTTTCCTTGAAAGCCTTCCAAAACATCTCTACATCTGCCCAGACTTGAAACCAAGACAACTCACACGTAAAGTATGATTAGAAACTCGTCTTCAGGGTGGTACATGTCCCTGAGCACCGGGTATCCTGTTCCACTATACGTTTTCTGCGACACGTCCATAAGGACATCAAAGCCAGCGCTGTGTGGTCGCTGTGTTCTTGGGTTTACTGGGAGCTGTAGGAACTATTCCACCATATAGGGCAGTTTCCTGTTCTGACAGGATACCACAGCCAAAGAAGGGAAACCCAACACCCACCTGTGAAGAGCACTGAGTCAGACGTGTGTGTGTGTGTGTGTGTGTGTGTGTGTGTGTGTGCATGCGTGTGCGTGTGTGTTTGTGTTTGTGTATGTGTGTGGGAGGGCTGCCATATGCTAGATGTGCCAATGCGGAACTGCAAGCTGCAGTAGGTGAGAAGAGATATTCTTCTCACCTATAGCGTTGGGTAATAATATGGATCCTGTGTTGAAGCCTGCGACATCAATTCCTGAAACAGCCAAGAACAAAGAGAGCTGTTTTTGTATTTGCTTGTTTGTTTGTATCCAATGATTGTTACAAAGAAGAACGTTAAACAAACAAATACATACATCATACTTACATACAGACATACCGATACATTACATTACATATAGATTTCCACTGCAGAGCCTCTTGGTCTTGTCTGCATGATATTCTATTATTTTAAGGATTAGCCTCCCAAACTCCCAGAAAATTATAAAATCACTGAGGTTCCTGAGGGAAGCTATACGGTAAAGTGTAAAAAAAAACAAAGAAAACACTCAGAGAAGTCATTACCTTATTGAGAGTATGAGAGGATAAAAAAAAGGAAAATAGCTCTGGCTGACAGAGATTCAATAAAGATATGCACAGAGGCCTCTTCACAATGCCGGGTCACCACCACCGTTAGCATAATATGGAAAAATCACCTCAATTACTCCCACTTGGCAGAGAGAGAGAATGGATGGCGCGATATGAAGGTTCATTTTGGCAGGCGGCAGCTCGGTTATAAGGTCAACCCGCGCTCCAGTCGGCCGGCTGGTGGGTTTTACTGGGGAGACGACGAATGATGTCGCCGTGTCGGCCTTATCTGTCACTGCAGCCATTGGGCATCCTGAGGTTTCAAGGTTTCATATCAGGAAATCTTCCCAATATGGAAATCATTATACTAACTCAACCAGCCATCCTGCGACCCCCATACAGACACACACACACACACACACACACACACACACACACACACACACACTCCCCACTATCACTCCTCCTATTTCCACTGTCTGTAAACCTGCTACTGCTTACCATGCTATTTATCCCAATACCCAAGTATTACCTAAACAAATCTCTACACTTTATACTCTATGCCACATTCCAGCTGCAGGCATTACATCTATATTCTATATGCTCATGTTTTCTTGCATGCCATCCTATCCGCTGGCCCAATGCACCACAGACACTCGCCACACTACTACACACTCGACAGCTGGACCCATACTGTGTGGCAAGTTGCCTGAATGCACAGAGCGATTGCATGTCGATATATAGCCATATATGTGCTCATATTGTATGTATAGCCTACTGTGAAGACATGTTTTGCATTGTCCTTGCATTGTATGTGAGCGGCCCTGTTGTTCATGCACTATGTGTCAGTATCTACTGTGTTACTATATAATTTATTCACATGTCGATGCACCAATGGCTGCAAATTTATTGTGCCCAGACATTAAGGATTGTTTACTGTCTCAAGTCAATAGGTGAAGTGTTTCTGAGTCTGAGTCTGATCATGCCTGTGCAATAAGTCCATACTGTACTGACAATCATGTACTGTGGTGGACGTGCTCACTGTGAGAAGAACTTCAATAAAAAAGGTGAGAGGTAATTTTCATTGCTATTTAGCCTCTCTCATAGGAGCGTTTTTCCCTTGACCCTGGGAGCTGGCATAGCAAAGCCCTTGCCTCTGAAGTGTTCTTCTTATGGCCAGCTCCTGTTAGAGATACGGTCACAGCGTCTCTCCAACTTTCTCTCTCCGTCTGCCTGTCTCTGTTTCTCTCTTTCTTTCTCTCTCTCTCTCTCTCTATAACTCAGTTTTATTCACATCACTCTGCATAATGCATGATAGCACATAGGTCCCCCGAGGCCTTTCATTACGTAAACCTGTTGCAATTGGAGCCACAGCAGCACTTTTACAGCATCCATCAAAAGAGGGGCAAGTATGTACTGTCTTAAGGTGGTTCATGAAAATGTATTGCTGGTTAAGCAAAGGTGAAGTCTCAATACAATAACGCCAACTTGATAAACTGATTCCAGAAACTGGGAGAAGTAAAGCAAATGTGAAAATAATTGGAGAAGTATTATGTGCACTACAGTCTGCAAATGTACAGAGGAATGAAAGAATTCCCTTCATCTATGGGTGAAAAGTTTAATACTAATCTCTGCAGGGCATCAGAATAGGAAACTGGCTGTGAGTAGCCCTTTCACTAAAACCCTCACAGGTAAGGCATTAAGACTGGGGATATTAGGTCCTGCTCCAGCATTTTGCACATTAACAAAGCAGTCACATATAAGGAGGATTCCCAAGGATATCCTCTATAATACAACAGAGAGGTAAACCTAGAGGAGGGGCAGGTTGGCTTTACAAACACCACGCTCTCCAACCCTGAACTCATCACCACTCTGCAGTCTCTGCAGCGCTCCTGCGCTCTGAGGAGGCTCAGGGTAAGCATCATTTCTACTACAAAAATGATCTGTCAGTGGTGTCTGTTACTCAGTTATAGGCCTACTAATCAGTTACTCAGCAATTACAGACATTGAGAAACGGCAGTAGTTTTCCTTCTGTATGTCAGAGGACTGTCTGCAAGTGTGACTTGTTATAAATCACTACAGCATCAAATGTGTCATTTCTGATGTTTGTGAAACTTGTTTGAATCATGATAAGCCTGTCTTTATATGGATCTATGGCCGTTTGGGGTAAATCCAATGAAGAAGCACTTTCCTTTTTATTCTGATATAAATATCTGTCGTAAGATGAGAGAGGGTGGAACTTGGAAGGGAAAATGGTGTATAATACATGAAAATGTGTAAATAACACATTAACGTGTTTATTTGGAAACTAACATGGCAGGGTAACAAGTGCAGAAAGACCCTGTTTCACTGACTTACAGTCATTAACAACTCACCGCCTGCATTCTTCCCACAGATGAGGTGCTGGCAGGGCTGCAGAGACCCCCAGATCTCTGAATCACTGTTGACGGCCTGCTCCAGAGACTCCACAGTGAACTTGGGAATCCCGTTATCTTTCTCCACCAGCGCACTGCGCAGCACCCGCGCGTACACCTCGCGGAAGAGGCTCTCCATACACGCGGACAGGTAGATGGCCGCGTGCTCGTGGATCCGGACCGCGACCCTGCTGTCCACCATCCACCTGAAGAACTTCCCCACGTTGAAGGTGAGTCCGCAGCGCACCGACTTGCCGCGGCTGAACTTATCCTCCGTGCTCATGTTGTACAGGGACAAGGCACTGAGGGCCGCGGTGATGCAGTTCACCGACACGGTCCACGACAGCACAATCTTTATGGCACTTTGGATCTCATATTTGGTGCATTTGGCGTAGCGCAAACTCAGCCGCTGCGCCTCCTTGGCGACCCTGACCAGGGCCCGGCTGACCAGCACCGACAGCCGGAGCAGGACGTCCTGCGGCGGGGTCGGCAGGCTCATCTCCTCGCCCCTGCTCAGTGCGCTCGCCACTTCCCCGAGGCTCCACGGCACATCCTCTAGCTCGGGTAGTTTAGCGCACTGCCCGGTGCACTCCAGGATCTCGGCGTCTTCGACCAGGACGGTGTTGACAGTGTCCAGGCTGTTGTGTCGACTGTGCATCGAGTCGGTTAAATGCCAGTAATTCCCCCCATGTGCCTCTGAGCAGCACAGCGACGCACTGGAAGACCTGAAGGAGTCGGCGGCTCCACCATAACCCGAGTCTAGCGTCAAATCCTCCAGGGTCCTCGCTACTGACTTGCTACTCCTTGCCATAACTGCACTTCATACTGTAAAAGAGGGCTTGGAATAAGTGGGATAAAAGGCAATGGAGTCTGGATACGCGCGCGCCTTGGTGCGAGGTCTGGTAACAAATGTCGCTTATTTCCACCGCCTATTTAGGAAAAGTCAGTCAAATGCTGAAGTGTAAACTTAGAGTAGTATCTCTCCACACAGTGCATCAACAGTCACTGTGTGTTTTACCAGTTCGGTCTCTGACAGATGGGGGCGGGGCCGGGGAGAACCGAGAACGGCTGTCAGCCAATGGACTCTCGGGATGAAGCAGCAAAGAGTTTTAATTGGACCGTTTCACAGGCTCAATAGAAAGCCATTGATGTAGCCCTAATTGTTAAATATTAAGGCTTATTGATAAAGAGCAAAGAATAGCGTGTAAATAGTGAGCACGCTTTTTTTCTTGTCTAAAAATTTCAGAAGGATTTATTCAAAGCTTTGAAATACCACATTGCAGAAACCTTATCATATCGTATCTAATTACCAAATATAAAATGTAAAAGATAGAAACTAGGATAGATAATAATGCACATAGTAGCAGCAATATTTATATAACCCATGTTTGGAGGACAATTCCTCAGGAGCATCGGGCTTTTTAGATATTTTCTGAGGGCCCATGTCTGATCGTAACATGACTCAAGTGCATTAATAATAGATTGCATGCATAATGTATCCTTCTCTGTTCCTTCGGCGAGGAGTTCATTGAAAAGATCTGAATTACTTTCAAGGTCATTTGCTGGGATCACTCACAGGGTCTAACCTGCCCCAGCCTACTTGGTTATTTCTCTGAAACAGATGCTCCGGCTCTGTGTAGCCTGCCACAACGAATGCCATTGCACCTTTGCAATATTTATCTACAAGTGTACTCTACTTAAAGCCAATGAGGGTTCAGCCTGCAAATGAGTAAGTACAGTAAGGTGGGCGAAGATAGAGACAGCTGGGTTGGTTAGTGTGGGGTCATTCTTTAATGTTAAATAACATTGAGGTTTAACTTAAATGTGGTATTAATGGTACAACAAGAGTGCAGATATATTACTGACAGCACCTTACCAGTTCAGTGCAAGTTAATAACTGTACAATTTCCACGTCCAGTGTAAATTGAGTCGCGGGATTGAACCGTCTAAACTGTTGGTAAAACAATAAAAAATGGACTGCATTAATTTTTACTTGTCTGTGGGGCTGAGGTTGAGTTGACATCTGAGATGCAGTGAGGCTGGATCTACAGCTGACAGCAGCTTGGATTTCTTCCTGGAGCAACAGTGAACCCTGGTGTGCTGTAGTCAAACTTCAGTTCATTACACATTCAAACCAATGCTTCATGTCAGTGCAAATAGATTAACCAGCAATTGACACTGGAATTAAATGAATAAATAATATGACATAGACTGGAATATGATGTAGTAGGGTATGTACATATGACATGTACTGTATATGATGGTATGTTAAGCCCTTTGAGACATGCTTGATAAAGGACAATATAAATAAACATGACTGACCTTTGTTTTCATGGTATTCCACACTAACAGTCCATATACAATATCAGTTGTAAGTGATAGAAGAACAGAGAATATATATTTTTACATTTTTATTGATGTAAAATAGCTGACAGCTATGGACTATTGAGACTGTCTGTCCCACATTGGAGATCCGTCCATGCACACATATGTGGTACAAGCATGTGTAGCCTACTTGTCGTCCCCAGTTGCTCAAGACACACAGTTCCACATACTGAAAGAGGAAGAGGACATATGAGAGGAGGAGGAGAAAAAATGGACAGTATGGGGTGTGTGAAAGAGAGAGAGGTTTCTCCAAAACAGACTCACACAGACCTCAAATGTAGGTTCTCCCTCTGCTTTGAATGCAGAGTATTGGCTTCATGATGAACACGCGACAGAGAAATATAAAGAAGTCAAAAACACACACGACAAACCCTGCTGGACCTGTGAGCTATAGATTACACTCAACCAAGGTGAGAGGGGACTCACATAGACTTTGAAGTGGCGGGGGGAAGAGTAACTGTATCCGTAATGATTGTTGCAATTAGGCAGATGGTCAGTGGTAACATGGCTGACCTGGACAGGGTGGGACAGGACTAACACTAAGGAACCCTGATCTCCTCCTGGTGTCATCAGAGTTGCCCTGGGAGAAAGGAGAGGACAGGGAAAGGAAGAGAAAAAGCAATGAATAAACTGGAAGTGCTGAGACAGAGCTCTTACATTTAGAAGTGGAGACAAAACGATGTAATTGGAGAAAGCGTCGTCTGGTTTAGATTGGGCTTCATAGCAGTGGTGCCCACTTTCTGCAGGGTCAGGCTTATAGCTGCCAGGTCAGCTATACCACACTGGCAGCCGTCATATACTGTATGTGGGTAAGGATGTGTGTATGTGCACATGCTGACATGTGTGTGAGTGTGTGAGACAGCAGTGAGTGTGTGTGAGAGAGATATTACCTCAATGGCTTTCTGTGGTGTTACACAAGAGAGACAAACAGGGTGAGCTGTGATGGTAAGTTTCTGAAACTCAAACCACATAAGAACCTCGCGCACACACACACACACGTACATACACAAGCACACACACACACACACACACACAAACACACGGCATAGATAGGTGTAACACAGTATAGTATAGAAACATGAAATATTCCAACATTCAAAAAAAGGCAGATGTTGTCACTAACATATAGTATATATATATGTGTGTGTGTGTGTGTGTGTGTGTGTGTATGTGTGTGAGAGAGAGTTTTATTCAACCCTTTCCTTTTCTTGAATATTCTGCGAAACAGGAGAGAGAGAGAGAGAGAGAGAGAGAGAGAGAGAGAGAACACTAGGAAATACAGAAATTGAACACACAAAAAATTATAACTATTTAGATTTGATTATCAATTCCACAGGACGTTTTAACTTGGCTGTGAATGAACTGAAAGAGAAAGCAAGAAGAGCTTTCTACGCCATCAAAAGAAAAATTCCAATTGACATCCCAATTAGGACCTGGCTCAAAATTCTAAATTCAGTAATACATCCAATTATGCTATATCGTAGTGAAGTGTTGGGTCCTCTAGCCAATCAAGATTTCTCAAAATGGGAAAAACTCACTGGAAGTCCTGCATGCAGAGCTGTGCAAAATCATCCTGGGAGTCCAGAGGAACACAGTCAGTGATGCTTGCAGGGCAGAACTCGGACAGTATCCGATCATCATCAACATTCAGAAACGAGCCATCAAATTCTACAAACATCTCCGATCCAGCGACCCCCACTCCTATCAGTATAAAGCTCTTCAGTGCCAAGAGTGGAACAAGGACAAGAAGAGTTCCTTCTGGACACAAACACCAGGGATTCAGGACAATCCTCAGTCTCTCTGGACCAACCAAATAATTTCAAATCAGAAAGAAAAATATATCACCTATTGGAAGGAAAAAACAAAAACACAAAGCAAATTAGAACTCTATCTGACCCTAGACAGAGAGTACACAGTGGCAGAATATCTGACCACTGTGACCAACAGCAAACTGAGGAAATCCCTAACAAGGTACAGGCTCTGTACTCACAAGCTGGCTGTAGAAACAGGCCGCCACAGGCAGACCTGGCAACCCAGGGAGAGCAGGTTGTGTTTATTCTGTTGTCAGGGAGAGACAAAGACAGAAAGTCACTTTGTGTTACACTGTGACAGATACAAACATGTGAGACAGACTTATTTTGAGAGGATAGGCAGAATTTACCCAGAGTTCAACCATCTGCCTGATCCTCTCAAACTGCCCTACCTGTGTAGGGAGAAAAGTTAAATTTGTAGATTGCTGTCACACTTTAAGGGAAGAGGGACACTCAGTTGAATGAGAAATGTGAAGCATAATATGTGAATGTATGTGAAAAGTTCTGTTTATTAATTGGATAAGGTTATATTTTGCTGGTTTATGTTTCCTCAGAAACACAAGTGACATAAACACAGAAACAATGATAGTCAGTAGACAGTGGAGGCACAGCAACACACACGCACACACACACAATTATACATGGGAGGGGATGGAATTATTTTTCTGTTACTTAATTATTATTTTTTTTGTTATTTAATAATTTAATTGATGATTAATTTCTTGTTACATGCTTTGGTATGGAGAGAAAGTAAGAAAGTATGGTTAAGATAGAGAGTTATTAATGTTGATAGAGATGATAGTGGCCTGAAGCTGTATCATTATGTACATTCATTGCTTCTGAATAAAGAAACTGCATGGGCATACAAAGGTTGCCAGGAGATCAGATAACAGACACACACACACACACACACACACACAATCAAATCAATGGGGTTTCTTATAAGAAATGCCGTTAACTTACTATTGTCCAAGTCATTGTCTGACTGCAGCATGAATCTGAGAGAGAGAGAGAGAAAGAGAGAAGAGAAAAAAGAGAGAGATAATGAGTAAAATGAGATTTGATTGGCATATGCATTAATCAGACAATATCCACTTGACCCATAGCTAGGTAGGCTAATTGATTGACTGACTGATTAATTGCTGATTTGAATATCAAGTTAATTCCTCTCAGTACCTCATGCTGATTGCTCCATCCTTTGAGTAAAATAGTTGATGTTGGGCGTAAAAGACTCATGGCAAGTTAATCCTGTTTAAATTGAAGTAGCTTGTTTCTAAATTTACCTTGAAGGTCTTTCATCGTCGTGGAAGATAATTTAATATCACTGTTTCACGTGTCTGGATGTATTTCATATACTCTGTCCTTGCCTCGCATGTTGGGTGCAAATGAGCCTCTGAGCCTGGAATGAGGTAATAATGGATCAAAACATTTTCTCTGAACCCAAATTGATTCTGTGGGAAGAGCATAGACAGCAGCTTCATACTAAATTATAATTTCCAGTGAAAACCCATCAGCTGCCTAAGCACAAACTTGTTATTGACCTAATATTTTTTCATGTTACATTAGATGATGTTCTCCTAAAAGACTAATGACTTATTGTTATATAGCAGAATGTATAAAGCCTAGAGGTCTATCTTATACAGCATGGTGTAAAATAAATTATCAGTCAAGTTAGGATATTGACTTAGCACATTTAGACAGCAGTTGAGGAATGAAAATAAATGAATGAGAAATTGTTTGGGGGGGGGGGGATGACGCAGCATCACAGACAATCCAAGGGCCTCTCCAAAATTAAATTCCTGTTTTACACCGCCACCTAGTGTCCAATCACAGAGCAACATGCAATGGCTTATTTAGTTCTGTTTATTTCCTCTCCTCTGATGTAGCTGGCCTTGGCGTATGAGAGCAGCTATTTGTTCTCATTACAGTAACCTAACAACAGTAATGGAGAGTAGATAAGTATGTGTAGTTTGATTCAATTACATCCACTACAATATAACTGAGTGTAACCAAGTCCAGCTGCTGCAATCAACAGTATATAGAGAGAATATTGTGGAAGATGATGATTATTTATGTGTATTTTAAGTGTATTTTATACAGCAGGCCCTGTTGTGTCCAAGACAAATTTCCTTCAGAACAATAAACAAAGTCTATCTATCTGAGAGTAAACAAAGAGAAATTAATTCTTTAACATTGAAGAAAGAGAATGTTACACATCAATTTGGCTTTATGTGAAGGTGAACAAATCAGGATACATTTATCAGTGAGTTTGAACAGTTAAAAGGAAAAACTAAGGATTGGGAAATGCAAGCAGATGAACAAGCCATACATCCACCAGAGATAGTGAGCACCGACCCAGGATCTGGCAGAGTATTGTGGTCCTGATGCTGGAAAGCCAGGGTACACCATAAGAAGTTGGGTGCAGTGGATTTGTAGCCCTGTCCACTACTAGTTTACTCAGGGAGTTTGAGATGTGTGGTCACTGGTCAGGGAACACAGCGGCTTCTGAAGCAGCCGCAAAAAGCAGCCAGTTGGGTTAAAAAGTGTGTAAATCTATGTCATGATACAGCAGGAGTTATATCATATTATGGCATAGCCACAGCAGAATTGGGTCATACACCATTTTCAACTCTTACTACACTTGTCTTACATAACTAAGCTTAGTGTTGCTGATAGAATTTGGTTTCTGGACCGCTGAGTGGGCTGTTTGAAGCCAGGAGGATCAGTAATCCCATTAGCCTATTGTTGATGACAGCAATAAATAGAAATGATCAGGTATTATGTTATAAACTAGGTGTAAGCCTATGGATAGATACACAGTAGTGGATAAATATAGTTGTGATTAGTGTTGAGAGGGGGCTGGTTCTGAGCTGCTGTGGGTCTAATTCAACCAAACATCAAACTTGTCAAATTTGTTCATATATGTTTATGGTTGGAGGTTGTGGTGTTTTGATTTATTTCCAAACTTTCATAGTGTATTTCATAGTGGATATGACACTATCATGCAGCACAGTGGCCTACCATGCAGTGGATATTTGAATGCTCACCTGGGTATTTAGCAGTGAAGGTTTGGGTTCTTGAACTGTGGCCAAATCCTGTTTTGACATCTGGCTTCAGAGTGCTATGTTTCACTCATATTTCTGTGTGCTATGCCTTTTAGTAAGTAGTGTTATTTTCAAAAAGTGCATTGAGTGTAGTTAAAATCCGACTTCTAAATTACACTTTCTGGTAGTTTTAGAACATTCCCTAACGATAATGCTGATATGTCATTCTGTATGTAGCCTATATAATATTATTTAAACTTATACGTTTTCCTATAGAGGCCTATTTCACTATTAGAAGGCCCTTCTGTCCTATCAAATCAAAGTACAGTGTGTTAACTTGATACTTGTAAGTAGGCTATTATAGCAGTAGACTATAATAGGCCTACAGTTATATATCTACTTACAGTTTATACCGATTATCGCTGCAGGGAGTGCTACAGTAAAATACCGGACTCAACGAGTGGGCGGGGTTGGCGGTGTTCGACCAAATTTACAGTGGTTCCAGTGTAAGCGGTGCACTGTGTGTAGTAAATCCAACACACCTTATCCTGGGCTCGCCTTGCCGCGCGACATGTGCTCATCCGGGTTCTCCTGACTCAACTACATAACAGTATCTAAATGCGTTGAGATTAGCTGCATTTGTCAACGACTGTAAAATAATTTTGTTTTTTTTGTTTTGTTTTTAAATCTGGTCCGCAACAGGCAATCTTGACACAAACGTTTGAGAGAATACAAGCTAAAGTGGATGTAAGGACTGTTTGGAGGACGTGGAGAGAACATAATAAGCAAGCACATTACGAAAACGTGACAGAGGAAAGGTTGTATAACGAATGACTCTGACCAATCACGTTGCTCCAATCCTTAGTGCGTATCTGTGGGTGGATATATTGATAAAGAGAGGACATCTTGAATGTCCCACAAACGTACCAGGTAGTACGAGTTTATACTCAATCTTGAATACGTTGGAGAGTTGGAATATTCCCGATTTGTGCGTTACCCTTTCTGTTTTTATTGGAAACAACCTGGACACTCCTGCGCGTGTGTAGTTTCGGTGAGCTAGCTGCCTTTGACGTATCTTCGCATATAAACACGCGTAAAGGCTTCATCCACGCCTCGCGTATTTGCTTGTGAAAATACCTCGTTTGAACATCGGTCTCGACAACGTTTTTTGGTGATTTTTTTTGCTTATCGTGTGCTCGATTTAACGTCGCTGTTAAGACGAGAGTTGTGCCGTTTCCCTGCACATCCTGTCGCCACATTTTATGTTCACACATGCGGCGGCTACTCGTCAAGAGAACCAAATCAATGGACAAATTCATGGAGCAAGGTTAAGGTCAGACAAACTCTTACGGTGCAAAATCAATAACCGGGCCACCGAGCAAAACACCAGTTCGTGAACGGACTCTGATTATTTAGTTGTGAAAACAAGTTCAGAGGGGCGTTTTTTTGTTGTTACTGGGAATCCCCCTCACGCCCCCCCAGACCAGGGGACACACAAGCAAGACAGACGACATGGTGGTCAACACCATCCACTGGTTCAGGAAGGGACTGCGGCTCCATGACAACCCATCTCTTAAGGACTCCATCCGGGGAGCGGACACTCTGCGCTGCGTCTACATCCTGGACCCCTGGTTCGCAGGCTCCTCCAATGTTGGCATCAGCAGGTGGAGGTAAGGGGGGTGGGGCTGGGTGTCACGCTGCAAGAGCCCACCAGTGTGCCTTCTGTGACTTTTTTGCACTGCAGAGCCCATGTGCAGATCATGTGTGAGCACTACAGAGGTGTGTGTGTGCTGCTCCTTTCACCTTCTGCAGACAGTCCCACTGTCACATCAACTCGCCTGAAGTGATTGTTTGCTACAGTTACTGAGCTTGCTTTATTTGGTGGTATGTGGGGCTTTGTCCGTGGTGCTGAAGTTGCATTAGATGTCTGTTAAATGATTTTTTTTATTTTTCGTATTATGATTTTTTTTAGTCATGCTCTGTAATGGTTTGGCGTTTAGTCTTCATTCAGGCCTTTGAAAATTTATGGTGGAAACAATGATTTTTTAGCATGATGTCTTTGATATGAGTTGCATTCAAATTTGATACAGTATAGCTCTGTGTGTAAAGCCTAAAACGGCATTTGTAGGCTCAAGTCAATCTATGGTGTAAAGTAATTTGTTGGTTAGTACATTGTCTTACATTTGTCTGCAGTATGTGTGTTGAGCCTGTACTGTTTAAGTTAATGTAAATCTATGATCTTTATTGGCATAGTAAATTTCACTTTTTCGTGTCAAGTGGACGGAGGGGGGCACTTCAAGTGACTTCACCCTAGGGCACCACACTGTGTTAATCCGGGCCTGCTTCCAAGGGTTTATTCTGGTTGCTGAATGCATGTTTAGGACGGTCAAGTTTCCAGTAGTAATTTTATCCCTGTATCATGAAGGCGTCTTCATTTCTCTCTTTGTCTCTGTTTCTGTGTGTGACGGCAGCAAGAAGCATTCCGATTCTATCTTTATCACAATCAGCACAAGTAATTCAGTAGCCCTAGGAAATAGTACAAACTGTACTGGAGGATGCAAGATAGTCTATATCTGCAAAGAAAATGCGTAGGAGGGTAAAAACAAACAGAGCAAAGTTTAAGGAGAGCCTGAAATTTCCCTTGCACCTCACTGCTCCGAGAAGATTTTCTTGCAATGATAGAGTGAGTAGATGGCAGAAAGTATTGTTGGCCACATGTTTTGCTACTATACTACTATACTGCCACTATACTGTCCAGTTTTTCTTTCTTTCAGTCCATAATTAATCATTTGGGGATCAAGTTTACTTTTCACCTTCATGTCAGATGTACTGAAAAGGCCACAGGCAGTGAGCACGGTCCCGCACCACCATCATGATGCAAGTCATTTTTCCCGCATTTAACTCTCCTGCTCAGCACTCAATGGAAAGCAGAGGAAATGGGGTCAGTGTGTCATTATGGTCATTACATAATGTTCTTCACTGCTCTGACCTACATTTTTGGCATACACACGCACCCAAGCCCACCCCCCAGCCCACCCACCCTTTTAGCAATAGTCAGCTACACCACCTCATTCACTATTGACTGATATCACCTTGTCTTATGCAACCTCCACTGCTGCAGAAAGAAGTGTGTGTGTTTATGTATTTGTATATGCACGCTGTTCCTGGCTGATCACATAGATCCCCATGGTACAGATTGCCCCTGTTTGAGGTCACCATCACTATTACACCGGGGCCTCTGCCAGCTTTCCAACTGTTCCCCGGCTGTGTATGATAGGGCCTCCTTCGTCATTTGCTGCAGCACTATATATGAACCAGCCAGACTATTTATAGCACTGCTCCTCCTCATCCCCATTTCCCCTCTGTAGTGTCTCAAATAGGGTTGCAAAATTCCGGGAATTTTCAAAGTTGGAAACTTTCCATGGGAATTAACGGGAATTTATGGGAATTAACGGGAATTTATGGGAATAAACGGGAATAAACCAGGAATTTACGAAATTGAAGGTGTGCTCTTAATAGGGAACTTAAATATAGTTGGGGAAAATATATTTTAGCATAATCCTGACTAAAACAACCAGATATCATGCAAGTACAGTTGAATATCTATGCTATTCCTCAATCACATGCACACATAGCACACTGCTTACTGCAGGGCTATTGAGACCACGCCCCCTACACGCACTGTGCATTCCTGTGCATTTTTGTTAATTTTTGAATGGGTTGGGTCGGGGGGATGAGTAATATTTAACTCAACATTCATGTTTTTGTTCTTCAATGAAAGAATTGATTGTTCAATAAAATATTTAACACTTGATAAAGTTCTACTTACAAATAAATCTGTTTTAATTGTATTATTTTGGATGGATGTCTGCTTATAACAAAACAAATATTTATGCTTGGATATGATACCTTTCCATTAAATTACCCTCAATTCCCAGTTAATTCCCATAAATTCCCATTAATTCCCATAAATTCCCATAAATTCCCATAATTCCCATGGAAAGTTTCCAATTTGGAATATTTCCAAAATTCCCCAGCTTAACTTCCCATGGAAATTTACCGGAAACTTTCCGGAAATTTACCGGAAATTTTCCACCCCTTTGCAACCCTAGTCTCAAAACACAACAAATTGATCCGTTCTGTGGGATTGTTGCTGCTGTCTTCAATGTAGCAGGCGTACAAAGTGTAAGTGGCAGTCCATCTGTAGTAACAAGCCTAGGGTGTTGGCTAAATACCTGCGCATGTTTTCTGCATCAGCTGTCCAGATGCCACATTATACTTGATGCGGAAATGAATTTCAGGCTTGCTGGCCGAACTACTTGAATTCTAAAATATCACATGATTGCTTGTGTTGCCTTGTGAAAAAAGTATCTCCTTTTAGTATTTCCTTTTACGGCCCATTGCCTTCATTTACATCTCTTGTGGTCAACACCTTCAAACTGAATGGTTTCGAGAGTAGACTTGCTGAGCTTGTTACAAGCTATGACCAATCAACTGGCTTCTAAATCCTCATATTCCCTCAGTCACATTTGTCGCTCTTTCACTGAAGCCGTTGTTGTTGTTTTGTTGTTCAGAGTTTTTGTCGCCACTGTTCCCAGTGTCCCTAGTCTATAGTTACTTTTTTAATCTTCATGCTCCCCCTGTGGCGCAGACTGTAAATAAATGGGCAGTACGAAGCCACGGCCAGTACACACACATTTGTATGCGGCACTGTGTTCGAGTGTGCTTCTATTTTGGGCTAGTTCAACTTTGTTGTTGGTGTACCGCAGCCTTTAATTGCTCTCCAGACCAAGATGTACTGAAGAGAAAACATTCTGATTCAGATGCAGAGGCACAGCTCGAACTCAGACAGATTTAAAAATGTGTATGAGGTGGCGGGTGACTGGATTATTACACCTGGTACCACTGTCTGCCTGCTGCTTGACAGGAGAATGGATAACAGCAAGAGATTTTCATGTGCTTAGAGTACTTTAGAGGGACATGCTTCAAGAATATCAGCTGAGAAACGTAGCTGGATGTTATCTTTGTGTTGTATCATGAAAGGATTTTTCTTTTCATTAAATGTTAGACCTGTATGAGGCAAAGAACCCCAGGCGTTGTGACAAATAAGGCCGTATTTGTGCACTGAATACTGGAAGCTATTATCCAGTTTGAAAGAATATTATTTGAAGGGTGAAGCCTCTGTCAGTGGTTCTAGCAGGCAGGAGACATTGCAGGATGATCAGCCTATTCAGTTTTGATTCATCAGCATCGATCCCTCTCTCATAACACCTATTCAGGGATCCATTTGTTTAGAAACCGCCTCCTGTATCTCTGACCCCTGCATGTTACACAGCTCAGGAGACTCGTCCCCTCACACACGGCAGGGGTGCAAGGTCAGATTAAGGTTCATAACAAAGAAATTAACTTCCTGGATATTGTTCAGCCATCCACAGTCTAGAAGATGAGGATTTAGGACTGTTTACGCCATGCGTGCGGTTATAACAAATTTAATTTTCCACGGAGGCTTTTGGGGGTTGGTTTCATGGATTTGGATTAAGTATAGGCTATTGCTAGACTTAAAAGATTTGTTCATAGAAACATCCATTGTACAGGAACCATGGCGTTGGCCTGAGCTTAACCTCTGTCTGTGAAACTGGTTCTTTGAGTAAGATCATAATTCCTCACGTGAATATAAGTAGGCCTACAGCTTCTTGAATGCAACGCATGTTTAGGCTTTTACTGGTTTTCAACATTTTACTACTGGATGACTTCGCTTTGAACTAAACAAGTTATGGTGGCCAATGTGTTGAAAAAGATTTCACCACAAGAGGGCTGCCTATTCACATTCAGTGGTTTGAATCCTCTTAAAAAGCATTTGTTCATTTCCCTGCATCTGCATAGATGAAATAGGCCTAATTAAATCATAAAAATGTTCTATCTGACACCAAAGTACTTTGTCTATCTGTACCACATGGTAATCACATGATGGGCTTAACTCCCAGTTTCTTTACATCAGCTCTCTTGGCTTTCTGGTGCTGATACTAGTGAATGGTTATGTTCACAGTCACAGATACCAAACACCATGTGCTACTGCAGTGCAATTTGATGATACTATTATTCTGTAAAACTAGATTGGAGCATACAATTTGATTACTTTAACGTCAATCTCTTTAGAGTAGTTGTTTTTTACACAGTTCTCTAGATAAAATAACATGGACAAAATTATTACAATCACACATCCTCGATGCAATATACCAGATTGTATATCGCATTAGCAATTTCTCAAAATTAAATGTCTATACTTACAATACAATCCAGTGTTTCCTCTGTAATTTTGACTGTTATATTTCAAGATGAGGTTATAGTGCAAACAATCTTTTTTGATCATAAAGAAAATAATTAGAGTACTTTTGGACTACACCTATTTTAGTTTTAAATGATAGTAAGACTAAATTACAATGCTAATTTTAATTTAACATTTTCTAGTTTCCCTGCTGTGGTAGTGCACCACTGCTAAAGGAATACAGAGGAAACACTGCAGTACAACTTTATTTATCCCACATGGGGTAGTTCAAAGTACGCAATTGAAAGTATAAACAATCATTAAAAACAAACAAACAAAGAATACACATATCACATAACACAAAAAGACAGTCACAAAAACGGTCTTTTTGGAACCGGCCTCTAGTGGACATTAGGGGAAGTGCTGCCTGCCGACATTTCCTTATTGGCTTCAAAATACACCTGTGGTTTTGGCCGCTTGGAAGAGACCGGCAGCGGATGCCAATCTTCTTGGCAATAGTCTCGTTTGTTTACAGTAACTCATGTCTCAGTATTAATGTGGTAATGATTTATTGATGTTAAAATGCTACATGTAGCACCTTGGAACAGTTATTGCCATGAGTATGGCTCCAAGCTACGCAAACCTTTTTGTGGGTGGACCAGAGGAACTGGTTTATATGATGCACCAAATAATACTTTTCTCCCTCATGTACTGCAGTAGCATGTGGATGTTATATTGATGATTTTTTTACTACTTGATGCTGATGTTAATTTGTGTGAGTAATTTTGGAGCACTTAAATTTACAGTGAACTATAGCAGTATCCAATTTATCAAGGAGAGTGTGAACTTTCTGCATATCAAGGTCACCAAATTGGGTTGTTTTTAACCTCTTGATTTGCACACCTAACCCACTGATATGAATACCCTTTCGCATGCCAGTACCTTTCATCCAACTGCTGTGAGAATAGAAAGCCTTCCCAAAGGTCATAAATATGAAGACTGAGGAAAATCAGTTTTTGTTCCTAAACAGACCAATAGAATTAACACCCGCCAAGCGTCAAATGCTAGTAAAACATTGTCTTTGGTAGATAAATCAATAAGTGTCTAACCACACTGAACAGTAACTTTTAGAGACGATAACATCTGAATGCCTCAGTTATACACAGTCTTTGGTCGTTGCCTGTTCTCAGTTTGTATTCTGCTGCACTTCATGATAAAGTACAAACTTGGCCCATTGTATAAGTGAGTGAGCAAGTTTTAAATTAACACATAGACCTAGTAGTTGACTAATCAAATAACAAAAATGGATAGACAAATTGTGAAATGTTGTTTTCCAATTAAGCAAGTTCATCTGTACAACAAGTGAAACTTTGTTGCCTGGTGGCATGTCCAACAGTTCAGAGTGAATTCAGAATATCTCAGTAATGGAAAAACAGTCTGAGGCATTGACTCTCATCAAAGTAAGAATCTCACAGGACTCTCTAAGCCAACCACTATCTGAAATGTCGCTACTGTCCCTTAAAGCAAAGTAGGAAGGGGAATTTTGTTAGACTCTCCTGTGGAAGTGTTAAGCATGTGACTTTTAGATTAGTGACACTTATGATTAGTAGTCTTATGATTGCACCGTGTCTGTAGCTATGATCTTTGGCAACAGGTTTTTATCTTAAAGTTTTAATTTGATTTGTCCTGTAAAATCAACTAATTGATAATGCTCTCTGTTGTTGGGTTCCAGGTTTTTGCTGCAGTGCTTGGAGGACTTGGACGCCAGCCTGCGCAAGCTCAACTCCCGTCTTTTTGTGATCAGAGGCCAGCCCACAGACGTCTTCCCTCGCCTTTTTAAGGTAAGAGACAGAATGAGTAGAGGAGGCAGTCTTACCGTGCTTCAGATGTGGTGACCGGTCGTTGACTTCTGTGCAGCGCTTTGACCCAGAGTGTGTTTTAGTCATGCTTGCCCCTTACAATATCCGGGCAGAGTCCTAACATTTATTGACACTAACAGAGTCAGTAAAGAGAGTCATCGTCACTACAGTCTTACAGAACATGATCCATCACACTTTAAACACAAATAAAATTGGCTCCCTCCTTGTGTCTTGCACACATTTACAGGTAGTGGTCAGTCTTTACATGGGACCACTTGCATATGTATAATCTGTGGTGGTTTGATTTTGATGGGGCAAGATCACTTTGTGGTCCATGATATTTAGAAAAGGAAATATGATTAGGAAGGAAATAAGAAAATAAATAATATTTACCATTGTGTGTGTCTGTGTCTGTATCTTTGCTCCCCAGGAGTGGAAGATCAGCCGCTTGTCTTATGAGTACGACTCAGAGCCATTTGGCAAGGAACGGGATGCTGCCATCCAGAAACTAGCCAGTGAGGCTGGGGTAGAAGTCATGGGGCGGATCTCACACACCCTCTATGATCTGGACAAGTGAGTGACTAGATGAATTTATGCAAATGTCCCATGCTACTGAGTACTGAACCAGTTTGAAAAGTTGTGCTGACTCCCTTTTGTCCCCTTTTCATCCACCAAGGATCATAGAACTAAACGGTGGTCAGCCTCCTCTTACGTACAAGCGCTTCCAGGCCCTCATCAGCCATATGGACGCCGTGGAAACGCCCGCAGAGACCATCACGTCTGAGGTCATGAGGAAATGTGCCACACCCATCGGTGAGGACCATGACGACAAGTTCGGTGTTCCCTCCCTGGAAGAGCTTGGTGAGTTGCTTTTTTGAGTGTGTGCACGCACGTAAGCTGTCTTTGTGTATGTGCACACATGCTATCCAGGATATCTCAGGAACACAGTCAATGCTAAATATGTGTTTTGACTGTACACTTGTGTGTTTTTGTGTTTTCCAGGGTTTGAGACAGAGGGCCTGTCCACAGCAGTGTGGCCGGGCGGAGAGACAGAAGCCCTCACCAGGCTGGAGAGGCATCTGGAGAGGAAGGTAAGGAGACAGTACTGTAATACTGTGATACTGTAAATTATATTCACTCAATGAAAAACGAGTACACTTGTATAATTTGGCTTTAGCTGGCAACCTAATACATTTTCAAGACAACTGAACATAATATGGGACATCATTTTTTGGCCAGTTGTCAATTCCTCTTCCAATTTTTTGTTTTATTTTATTGTTACTGGTTGTTTCTTCAATTTTTGTGACTCAACAGTTCATATCCTATTTGATGTCTTTGATTTATTCATATGCAGATTGTTTTGTTTTATACCAGAAAACCAATGGGAGTGTTAGACATGTTGCAGGGTTTTGGGTGTGTAAGGAATAGTGCGTACCAATGGACTCAGTCGGAATCAGAATCTGTGTATTTTAATATGAAGGTGGACGCATCTTGTCCAAGTCAAGGTCTGAATCGGGCCCTAGCTCATTAGTCTGAGCAGTCTAGATGCTGATATGTTAGTGACAGCTGTTTGTCTTTCTTTCTACAGGCGTGGGTGGCTAACTTTGAGCGTCCCCGTATGAACGCGAACTCCCTGCTGGCCAGTCCCACGGGCCTCAGCCCCTACCTACGCTTTGGATGTCTCTCCTGTCGCCTCTTCTACTTCAAACTCACCGACCTGTACAGGAAGGTATGAATGACCACAGACATTAAATAATTAAAGCAATGTGTATTTCAAATGAGCCTGTATTTTGCCTCAAGATGTTTTTTCTTCTTACTGATACAGTTAAACTTTGTTTTAATTTAACAGTTTATTCTGTTAATTTGAGATGCAAAAGATATGCTTAAGTTTTTAATGTGGATACCACAAAGGAACATTTACGTCATAGATTTTTTATTCCACTTAATTTTTTACAAGGACATGCAATTACTTTAAAATTGAATGACATTTTCTCTTCTGTGAAGCTACTGTGTTCTGCCAGTTTCAGTTTCACTTTGCTTTGACATCTGACATGTTATACACTGCTTTTTATAACCAGATTTTACAACTGGGGAAATTCTCTGATATATAGATGCGCCATCAGTACATTCAATACCAAACCAAATAATAGTAATTTACTTTACCTTATTGTAATAATTTATTGTTGAACTCAAGTTGATTCACCAGAACACATTCCAATTTCCATTGACAGAATGCAATGCAGTGACCTAGAATAAAATACTACTGTGTCACTCACATTTTTCATTGCAGTTCAATTTAACATTAGCCTTAGGCCTTTTTTCCTATTTTGTATGTTTGTTATTGTAAATTGGGCCAAACCCCTTGAACTGACAACAAAATAATGTACAATTCACATGCCTGTCTGTCTTTTGAATTTTAGAAATAGGATACTTGTCAGTTTTTGTGCCGTGATCCATTGATCGTTTAGCACAACACAGTCCAGAATGCACAAGATAAACTTCACGTGCAACTCTAAAATCTTTTTTGCATGTATTCTCATCCCAGGTCAAGAAGAACAGCACCCCGCCTCTCTCCCTGTACGGCCAGCTGCTGTGGAGGGAGTTCTTCTACACGACCGCCACCAACAACCCCTGCTTCGACAAGATGGAGGGAAACCCCGTGTGCGTCCAGATCCCCTGGGACAGGAACCCCGAGGCACTGGCCAAGTGGGCCGAGGGGCGGACGGGCTTCCCCTGGATAGATGCCATCATGACCCAGCTGAGGCAGGAGGGGTGGATCCATCACTTGGCGAGACACGCTGTGGCCTGCTTCGTCACCAGGGGAGACCTGTGGATCAGCTGGGAGGAAGGCATGAAGGTGAGGATGGAGCAATGGGATAGAGGAGGGTGATGAGAGAGGGAGGGGAAGGTGAGGAATGAAAGGAAGCAAAGCAAGTTGCAGCCAGTTTTCCTCATAAGACGAGATTTGTGGATTTACAGTACTGTGCAAAAGTCTTAGGCGCCCTAGATTTTTTTATACAAAGTTTGTCTTAGATGTTTATTAGTTTTCTGCATTAGTGTGTCAGTAGACTGCTCTTTATAGTAATTTTTTTCATTTAGAAACTATTTCATTATTTTTGAAAGCATCTTCGCCCTACAGAGTTTTTTTTTTTTACATGTGCCTAAGACTTTTGCACAGTACTGTACATTCAGAGGAGGGCATGGAGGTGAGCAGGACAGGATGGAGGATTGAGTGGGAAGACGGAAGAAAAGTCTAGCTAAAAAAAGAAGAAAAGCTAAATGTTCTCTGACCTGTCCATTAACCAGGTGAAATGTGTGGGGAAGCTGTATGAGAAAGATGAAAACTGCATGGGTATATTTTCATGGCCCAAAGAGAAGGAAACGCACAAACCAGTGTTCTGAATCATACAGAACTTCTGTATTTTTTTTAAGACCAGATTTACACAGAATTGTCATCCCTCACCAATAGAAAAGTTAGAATAAGTGAATGCAGGCAGCTGGATACCGTCCTGTAGCTCCCTGCTGTGATTAACATTTCTACCATGCAGTGTATCTTACTCTCCCATGTGTGTGTTTGTGTGGTTTCTGTAGGTGTTTGAGGAGCTGCTGCTGGATGCGGACTGGAGCGTAAACGCCGGCAGCTGGATGTGGCTCTCATGCAGCTCCTTCTTCCAGCAGTTTTTCCACTGCTACTGCCCCGTGGGGTTCGGCCGACGCACAGACCCCAACGGAGACTACATACGGTGAGGCTCGGCACTTCGATCACATGGATGTCACATTGCACTGTCCTTTCACAAGCTGATATTGGTGTAAAGATTAACCTTTGTCCCCCAGTAGCCATTTCAAATTGGGAAACAATTTGCTGTGGTTTCATCAGGATTTCAAAAATATCAACAAATTGTGGTTTCTTTCACTGTTGCAGTATTAGTGATAGTGTAGCCCAAACTGCGTCACACAGCTGAGATCCTGCTGCCAAAATTAATGAAAGAGGAAGTTTGGTCATTGAATGTGATCATGCAGTAATTGGTAAATGACGACATGGTGAAATTCAGTGACCTAATTTCCAGTCTCATTGTTAAAAGTGGTTGTACACTGGGTTGTTTATCATGGAACATCTGTAACATCCAAAACAAACAAGCATGTCACGTAATCCTTTAGTGCGCTGCGTTAATCTTGCTCTACTTCATCTTCCTGCATGTTCCACTTCTGTTTCTCTTATATCCTTTTCTCTCTGTGCTCCCAGGCGTTATCTGCCCATACTGAGGGGCTTCCCTGCCAAATACATCTATGATCCCTGGAACGCCCCGGAGGAAGTGCAGAGGGCAGCCAAGTGTATCGTCGGAGTCCACTACCCCAAGCCCATGGTGAACCACGCTGAGGCCAGCCGCCTCAACATCGAGCGGATGAAGCAGATTTACCAGCAGCTCTCCTGCTACAGAGGACTGGGTAGGGACATGACCCAGATACTAATATCCTTGAAATTATTTCCCAATTTCCTGCTTCTCAAACAATATCCACGTGAAATCCATGTTAACTTCTCGGGGTTACACCACAACCTAAAGCCTCAGCTAGATGCTAGCAGTGTGTTTTACTATTCATAGCTATCAGGTAGTGTGGTGTTAGTTTTTTAAAGTGATTGTCAGATGTTTCTTCTTGTTTTGAGAGTAGAAAATTGCAATGCATGTTTTGGGTCTCTAGTAATTATCATGCAGACATTGCATCATTATCATGTCAAAGAAGAAATCAAACTCATCCTTTAACAAACAAGTATGGTCTTGGGGGAGGAAATTACAACTTTCTGGTTACTTTACAGGGCTGTTGGCAACAGTTCCAGCCAATCCCAGCAATGGTGGAAATGGAAGTAATGTTGGAGTGAACCCAGGGACCGGGCCGGGGGTTTCCACTGAAGACCACTCCATGCAAGAGGGAACCTCTCATACAGGTAGATTAATTGATTGGTTGACATGTCATAGGCTCAACCACGTTTTTTTTCCACTGTATCACACACTTTTCTGATTGTGCACAACAGACAAGATACAGGCATTTCAGTCCATTGAATCATTTCTTCAGTTTGTCAACCTACATCCTATTGGGAGATGTAATTGCTTTAATATTTAAATGTTGCCAGGAATTCTAAATGAATCCCATCACTCTTGGCCTACATAAAGGCATATTGGCTCAAAATCGTTTTATTTTCACTGTATATCATACAGTGAAATTTTCAGTATTATCTAAAATTGGTACACTCAAGAGGAAAAGATGTATACATATGAGCCTTTTCCAGTTGGCAATGTAACAATCTGTGTAGTATTAGATCCAGCATCTTTGATATCCCCATATCCCTTGCTGTAGGCAGCTCAGAGCAGTTCACTGAATAAATGGCTCTAATATACAACACAACTCAACTGCTTTTGTTCCACCACAGTAATTACACAGGCCAGCGATATCAAAAGTGCTTCACCTGATACCAGGTGTTGTCAAACTGGTTTCTGCATTGCAAAGGAAAGTAGGAGGTTCACAGGTGTCAACTTTACTTTCAAAATGAAAGTTGTTGAACACCAAAGTATTCTGACGTAATCTCCTTTGTAAAATCCCTTTTGTTGTCTGTTTTAATGCAGGCAGAGGACTGTCCACTCAGAAGCGTCGTCGAGAAGAGCCCGTGCCCGACAACGGCTCTAAAGCCCGGAGACAGAG
Source organism: Centroberyx affinis (assembly GCF_046629955.1). Lineage (NCBI taxonomy): Eukaryota > Metazoa > Chordata > Actinopteri > Beryciformes > Berycidae > Centroberyx > Centroberyx affinis. Next base: position 49,809 of record NW_027279745.1, read on the forward strand.
CAATTAGCAGGAGAAAAGCAGAATGAAAAGGGGCCTCTCAGTCCCCCGCTCCGTCTCCACCATCCTGATAGCAGCCCTGCCCTGACACAGTAATAACTAACTAACAACCATAGAGTAGATGGAAATTGGGAGGAGGCGTGTCCAGCTACTCTATCAGCTGTCTCTCTCTCTGTCCAATAATGTGTCCTTCAGTCAGCTGGGTCTTTGTCTCCGCATCGGGCCACATAAGTAGAGAACTGAACTTCTTGCTACTAACCTGAATGCTTCGACGTCTGAACCATGTTTGAAAATGTGCGGGTCTGGAATGGCGACATTCCTCAGGTGTGGATCAGGAGATGAAATGAGGCAGTAGCTGGTGAGGATCCCTTGTGTACAGCTGACACCTTTACCCATCGTTAACACTGAGATCGGCGGCCCAAATAGAAACAAGGTTGGATCTTATTCCTCAAACAAGCCTCTCAGTTATTCATATCAAGAACATGGAGGTGCACTCTCATAAATGTACATAACTTTGTATATTCAACTTTGTATATTCAACAAATGTTTTTTTTCCCCAAAACTTTTAGGACACAAATGTCTAATGTACAATAGTAATGGGGAAATTAGGAAGCAGCAAGACTGTCAGGTTTTGGTGATAGAGACGTCCTTACCAAGGCCATCTTACATTTTGTAAACATTTATTCTTTTTAATTTCCAACTTTTGTATATTTTGTCATGGGGTTTCATAACCTCCTTTGTAAATAATAAACGCGAGTCACCAAAACTCAGTTGTACTGTGAATGCATGTGCTTTTCTCTCCCATGTGATCGTAAATCTATTATTTTTGTATAAAGAATGACCAAATTGTAACTGTTATAAATTGGCAATAAAGGACACAAACATTATTATATCCTATGGTTTTATGTTTTATTGTTATATTTGTTTGTGTTTGATACAGTATAATGGCAAGAGATTTCAATTCCTCATCTACCCCCTTACAAAAAAGAATTATAGCTGCTGCGCAGTGGTGAGTCCAGGCCGGGCATTTTGAGGAGGTAGAGGAAGAAGAGGAAGAAGAGAAGGTAGGTCCATCAGTAGACCTGTCCGGACCAAAGTTATCATTAAACCTTTAAGTATCTTTGAAATCATGAGTCTCTAAGCCACACAGCACAATGCCTGAGTAGACATAAGCATGTTCATTCTGCAGCACCCGGGGCTCAAACTCACAACCTTTGCCACCAATGGCAAGTTGTGATCGTGTTGAGCTACCTGAGAAGTGGGATAGTTAGAGGAGGCTTCACACTAGAACTTTGCCAACCACCAGGGTGCAGGATAACAGCTGTCCATGCATTTACAGGCAGATTTCAAACTAGTGTCAAATATTCAGTATTCAAGACAAAATTCTGAGAATTTGCATACTTCATCTAGACAAGATTGATTGCTCCATAAGCCAAAAACTGATGTTTAAATATGCTCTATTTCCATTGACTGCAATAGTTTACATGAGGGCAGAATTCAAAATACTGTCAAAAATTCAGTTTTTGAGATAAAATTCTGAAATTTTACTTCATCTATCATGACTGGAAAATGTTGTCATTTATTTTCATGAACATTGGAGATTTATTTAGCGAGAATGTGCAGTAGCTGTTTACAGTACTGTTTACAGTAAAATATTTTGATGCATTGTGGGCTCAATTTTTCTAATTCAAAAATCTGGCTGGATCGTTTGTGGAGGACAGTCTGGAGATGCAGTGTAGCAAGTTTGGTGTCAATTGAACAAAAGAAATGTGGGAGGAGATAGGTTTAATTAGTTTTACAGTTTTTGAGAAAAACAGTGATGGACTTCATAATTTGCACTAGGTTGAAGTTTACAAAAGTTGCTTCACACTTGGGCCTGCATTGAGGTTGAAGTTGCAAAGCTGTAGCACATACGGCTGATTTTTAATGAATTTTCAAAGTTTAGAAAAAGTTTAGACCATGGGATAGGTGGGTTGGGTCACTTCAATCTGTGTCCCATGATGGTTCAGAGGCTTTTCCTCCCTGCCATGAATACAATTCTGGGGTAACAATGAATCTGTCCTTTTTGGTATGAAAATGGTCAAATTTAAAGATAGGCTACTGCACAAAATATCGGCTATCGACGATTTCATTCTAAAAGTATTGATACACAAACCTTCAAATCATGTTCTGGCCACTTTAGGTCCAACATATATACTAAAGAAATGATATAGTAATACCACGATAAAAAAACGATCAAAACTACCAAGTAGGCTACCACAGACTAACTCCCCATAGGATCCTACTGCGTGGACACTGTAGTGAATAGGAATAACAATAATAAGAATAAGAATAAGAACTTTATTTATATAGCACCTTTAAAAACTGAGTTTACAAAGTTGACAGTCAAAATAAATGCAGAAAATGAATTTAAACGAACAGTGGTGAACAGGAATTAAATTCAGACAGGAGGAGTTGGAAAAGAGCAACATTCAAGTAAATAGTAGGATAACCGGAAGATGAAAACCAAAATAAACACTATAAGGATAAAATAAAGGTAAGATGAAAAAGACGACATCACATAAGCAAGTCTAACCCTAGCTGCTGGACTCGAGAGAGCAGGAGGAAGTAGGAGCAACAGGTAGGACGAAAATCCAAGTTGGCTTGTGTACTGATCTAAATATTTCGTAATCATTGGAGGACGGCCCACTGTGTGTCAGTCAAGTTGCTCTCAGCTCACACACATCAGATCCAGATGTGTCACGCATGACGGCCGTCAGGATCAGGATTTCACGCGGAGTTTGGAGAAGCTTTTGGGGCTTTGAAGCGCATCGACACCTCAACACAGTGGACAACAATTCACTTATTATTGGCAAGGATGTGCCGAAATGATCCGCATCCTGTCCAATAGCGACTGCGGCTCGGTGGGCGTTATAAACCCGACTACATCCCGATCCTGATCCTAGTCTCGTCTCGGTTTGGTTGATCTGTTGGAAATGAATCGGGACAAAGTCCAGAAGAAACCTGTCCGGCTCATTGCAGCAGCTTGTAACGACATGGGGATCGGAAAGGATGGACATCTGCCCTGGCAGTTACCGTAAGAGTAAAATCATTCATGGATAGTTGCCTGAAGTCTGGTCTTAATTGAGTTCATACAGGAGGCTGAGTCAAAAATACCAATATTGTTACAATATTATGCCTGTAATTGTAGTTTATAGTGACCTTATCGTTCTTCATGGTATTTTTTATTTAATTATCTATCTTGTATCACTGTAATATTGTATCTAATGTTCATATAGGGATGTGAAGTGTGTCTGGTTCTCAATCAAGAGTGAGTTTATAGTGACTTTCTCATAGGCCTACTTTAATCTCCTATGGCATCACTTTAATATTCCTATAGCTCTGTATAATATTCCCATGCTCCGTTGTAAACTTTGTTATTGACACGCTGCTATTAAGTTTATCATTAGTAGTAGTAGGAGGAGGAGTGTTATAGGGTCTTATAGTTGTGCTTTCATATTTATGTAGAGTCCTTCTAAAATGTACTGTTAGGCTACTATATTTCTTTTTCCATGTGGAAAATAGCCCAAGAGAAGCAGCCTAAATGAAAGTCAGAATAAGCGAGTTCATCTGCCGCTGATTTTTCTGTCTATTCAATATTAAAAATGTCACTTTCACAGGTCTGAATTCCAGTTCTTTCTGCGCAATGTCACAGGAGTGTCCCGACCAGGTAATCCTCAACATCCAAGTTCTACTGTACCAAGAAGAAGAGCTGGTGGAGGCTTTCTGCTGTTGTCTGTTCACTCTGTAATACAGTGTGTGCCATCAGATGTGGTAGAGAGCTGATGAGGAGTTTTGTTTCAAACCGTCTTCTGCAGGAAAGATGAACATGCTGGTGTGGGGCAAACTGTGTTGGTACTCCAACCCAGACTGTCTATTTCCAATGGCCAATACTCTGCATGTGGTTCTGAGTAAGACGCTCAGGTGAGCTGGCTCTCTCTCTCTCTCTCTCTCTCTCTCTCTCTCTCTCTGTCTCTCTCTCTCTCTCTCTCTCTCTCTCTCTCTCTCTCTCACACACACACACACACAACAAGGAACTCTATATCATAACTCTAGCTCCATATCATAAAATACTTTGCATCAACAAAGAGCATGTCACTATGTCACTATACAAGATAAAATGAATCATGTGCAAGACTATAGTAGGATAGTCAACAGTCCAGGGAGACATGAGAATTTATTGGATTATCCACCTGTCTCTCTCTGAACCTTCATCTTTATATCTACCGTTCTCTGACTTGATCACGTTCCCGACAACAAACATAGAATTTCTCTACAAGGTGAGCAGTGTGGATTCTTAACTGAAGGTGCATTAATAATGAACTATCCTCAACAGGGAATCATTCCCTCATGCCACTGTCCACACTGAATGAATAACCAGGTTGATGTAGATAGAGCTGTGACCGGCGGCACTGTTGTTTGGTATCAAAACTCTGCGGCTCACATGGATCCATTTAAAGGCCACTCTGCTGCTCAGCAGAGCTTAATGCTCTACTTAAACTTTTAACAAGCAGCTCCATGGATATGAAACCGCTTGTCAGTCAGACTATATTCCTCAGAGAGGGTGTAATATCCCTTGGGATGATAGTAAAAAAAGAAAAATACATTTATCGATAGTGACGTTTTGTGTGTGTGTGTGTGTGTGTGTGGTTATGTTTTGGGGCTGTGTGTGGGGTTTATGGGCTGTGTTGGTGACATCTCTCCTCCTCCAGAGCTGCTCCAGATCGTGCCCACTTCCTGTGTCAGGACTTTGAGAGCGCTGTCCGCCTGGCCGCACAGCCGCCCCTCGCCGACCTGATAGAGACCATCTGGGTCGTCGGCGGGGCGCAGGTGTACCAGGTAACATGGTGGAAACCATTCAGAGAAGACAAGATGAGACAAGGCAGAGGGAAATTTAAAGCTGCACTAGGCAAGATCTATCCAGTGAAAGCTGGACTCACCATTACTGTAGATCCTGTGGTTGAATGATTTTCATTCATTCATTCATTCATTCATGCAATTATTTATTCATTCATTCAGTCAGTCAGTCAGTCAGTCAGTCATTCAGTCATTCATTCATTCAACCTTTATTTAATTTAGACACACTGAGGGGCTGAAACCGTCTTTTTCATTTGGAACTGCCAACAAGTGAAATGTCCTAGTGCAGCTTTAATCCTTCTGTTTTAATATTTTGCTGTATTATAACATTACACATAAGCCTCTGTAAATTTTTCTAGGCACAATATACTGTATCTGACCTACAACCACTGTTGCCTCTTCTTCATGATCAGGACGCCTTGCTGCACCCGTGGTGTGACTTGGTTTACCTGACGGACGTCATGGCCGACTTTGACTGCGACGTTTTCTTCCCTCAGTTTGACAGAAGAGTCTTTAAAATGCAACACAGGTACATTTTTATTAGCGCAGGCTTTCCTCACCTCAAGGCTGTGGCCTTATGTCTGAACCCCCTGAAATGAAAATCAAAACAAGTGTTACTGTACTGGATAGTTATTTTGAAACAGCTACTAACTGTTGATCTTGAACAGCTCACAGGATCCGCCTCAACGTTGTGCCATGGGAAAGTGATTTTTGCTCTTTGTCACAAAGTAAACATCCATGTCATGTGGCAGACAGAGTTGTCATTTGTTTAAATAGATTACATTAATGGAGCAACACTGTGGAGCACTGCCTAAGACAACTCTCCCCATGAGGGATAATAAAGTTTATCTTATCTTAAAAGAATTTGCTGACCTTAACATTGCTGGTTGCTGTTATGTTAGTATGCAGTTAATGTTGCTTCCCTTAAAGCTAAGTTTGTATTTTACAAAATTGCGTTCACTGAAAGTAGCTTGTGACATTATTTTTGCATTACAAAAACCAAAAAGTATAAGAAATGCAATCAAATAAAGATAGTAGCAGTAGCTTAAATTATATCAGTTCAGACAAATCATGAAACAAATGGAAACTGATTTTGTTTTCCCTCTATGCTGCATCCTCACACAGCCGCTTCTCAGTCTTTGAATTGTTTTAGGTTTTATAATCTATCTATCATCTGATGAACCCACAACACCTTTTTTGTTTCCAAATAAGGTTTCCTGGTGTACCGAGTGAAGTTCAAGAGGAGAACGGCATCAAGTACAAATTCCAAGTATTCAAGAAAGAGATTTGTGAAGAAGAGGAAACGACAAGCTGAGGAAATCAAGAAGCTATCAGAAAACTGTCTGCTGGTGTCACTCCAGTGCCTTTTCCCTCCTCCTGTCAGCATTCCACATTTACTGCAGAATCAACTCCTGGATAGAAAGTAGAGGCTTGCTGCTTCAACCCAAACCCACAATGAGAGTGTTTTGACTGAATGGCTGCTGTATTTTTAAATGAAAGGAAAGCTGAAGACTTGTTAACACTCTTAACGTGATCATACATTATTTCAGCCAATGTAAATGACCTTATATTCTTTGTAAACCATGAAAGAAATGTGAAACACTGTGAGCACAGACACTTTAACGGCAGCCCAACCTTTCTACAGATAGGTGATCTACAGTATTTTCCCAATCACTGCCATTTGGTAGGATATTATGACCAATATTAGAAGAAAGACCCTATAATCTTTCACCCTTATAGCTCTCCAGAGATGTTTAGTTGGTTTCTGAGTATACTTTTGCACAATTACATAACAAATCAACAGAGTAACCATAGCAGCCCATTGACCAGAAGTAGGTGTTAGTCATATGTCTTTGGATACAGGTGTGTGTACTTGGCTGTCACCTTGTCTCCTGTCAGTGCTTCACATCTTGTCCTCCTCCTCAGTAATATTGTGTCTGGACCAAAGCACCAATATGCCTCTCGGTGAGTCAGTCAGCAGCCGGCGTCACCGACTCACCGGGGATCTGCTGCCGTCCCAGCCCACACAACAGATGCCGGTTTAGAGACTAACGGGTGAATTATAGCACCGGTTCGCCTCCTAAAGCTGCATGCTGGAGTGGAGTCACTTTGATAAACAGCTGAATCTGTTCACCGTGAGGTACGTGTTGCTGTTCAGGCCGGTCGATGGAGGAATGTTACATGGTGTGATGTGGCTGGGTGAAAATGGTTCTTTATTGTCTCAAATTGTGTTGTGATTCATAAAGCTGTCAACACATTTTCATTAGTGGAGCTTATCAAAAACAAAAGGCATTTCATGAAAATAAATAGATGTTATGTTTTACTGATTGGAGATTCATTTGTGAATTTATTTTTCATTGTGAAAAGAATTATGGTCACACAAATCATCTGTTTGGTTGTATCTTCTTGCACTGTGCTGCATGTGATGCCTTGAGCCACTAGATGGAGATATAAGAGCAAGACAAGGTGCAGCAGGCCTACATCATGCTGCTGGTAACTGATGACCGGTCTCTCTGGAGAGAGATGCAAGGTTTGATTTTACCACCAGCTGCCAGCCAAAGACATTTTTGATTTGTAAGTTTGATTCAATTTCACATTTTCTCTGTTCGCTGTCTTGGAAATTTCTGAATCCACTGGCTACTAAATGTAATAACAGTCATCTTTATTTGTATATCACTTTTCAAAACACAGCTACAAAGTGCTTTACAGAGGGATAAATGAAAAGCAAAAACATTAACTCAACAGTAAAAAGATCAATGTAAGAAAATCTAGAAACATAAAGGCACAAAGGAGAGGTCAGGAACAATTAAAGATCAGAGTAATAAAATTAAAGAACGATAAAAGGCTGTTACATCAAAGTTAGTCTGTAACAGTGAGTTTTAAGAAGTGATTTAAAAGATGACACAGGTCGTTTCACAGTCCAGGAGCGCTGATGACGAAGGCCAGATCACCTCATGTGATCTGGCCCTACAGATACAGCTTGTTGCCAGGCCCATCTGTGCCAAATGATCAGTAAATTCTTAAATCAATTCTGAATCTGATAGAAAAGGAGTGTAAAGATGCCACAAATGGGGTGATATTATCTATAATGTGACCCTCCAAATGAAATTGTACGTTTCAAAATTTTGATCTTCAATCAGTGTGTAATACGCAAATGTAAATATAAGGAAAGACCCACCACAACAGTCCAAAACAAGGGGTTCAAGATGTTTTGAAAGGCTGAAAATGATTGATGGCTTGGCACTAATGTGTATGACAACTAAATGTGCATTTTAAATGTATTTTAATGTAACGGGAGGTTTTCCCTCTACATTGTTTGGAAACACTGAGGTAGAAAAAGAATTTAAAAAGAACATTCTTTGAGTTATGATGAATATTAAAGTTGCAAAAAGCTTATTTTACATTTACATTTACTGCTCTTGAAGAATACATAATTAAATACCTACAAATTTTAAGTTGGAAACATCCTGGACTGGAGTTTAAATCCCACTGACCTCAAACGCAGAGTATTTACCACTTAAATAGTTGTCCATGCTCCGCCTTTAGCTGGAAATCATGGGTTTTAATTGCGGATGTCATCTGTTCCCTGTGAGTTATGACCCATAAAAGCAATGTGTAAGCGTGGCTAATATCACCCAGTGTCATGTTAGAAATGGAAAAGGACAATTTATTCTCCCTCTTATTAACCTCTCCTGCTTGCCTGTGTAATTCAGAAGAGCACGGCTAAGCGGCGGCGGAGGATGGCAGGACAGTCGGCCGCCGGAGCCCCGGATAGAGGACAAGGGAACATTCGGGTGAGAAATAGAGGTTATGGCATATTTGCATTTATACACCTGAGGCCTCGTGCACCGAGTCGCACGGGGAATGATTCCTTTCTGCCTTGCCTTGGCACAGATAAAATGAAAGCTCCTGATGGACTCTCAGTATTTAGGACTTAGTATCTGATACACAGCACATAACCTTGCAACATGAAGAATATTAAGGAACTGTCACTGCTCCTGTGTAAAAAAAATAAAAATAAAGTGACCTTCAATATTATTGTCATGGTGTACTTGAAGTACTCTTGTGGCTCCTTGGGGGTTCCGCGTTGTAAATGGCTTGAAAATGAACCACAGTCAAACATCCGTCTGCTGAGCTCAAATTCATTACCGGATGCACTTTCGCATCATCTGCCCAGTGGCTATTGCCATGACGACGGACCCATGCTGAGAGTGATGCAGACTACAGCAGATGGGAAGTGGAAGTTGTTAACGTGTTTTTCTCCCTGCCTCTGGACACACAAGTCCCCCCTCTCTCTTCATTGTGACCCCCATCATCCACACAACCAGAGCAAGGGGACCTTGAGGCATTAAGTCATGGCTTCATTAGCTGTGAAGCTCACTCCCCATTAAAAACGCACTCTTAAGCAGGTTTCAAGGGCTTCTGCTGGCTTCAAAACATTCAAAACAAATGCCCTGGCTCAGTTTGCATGATGCTCAGTAACACGGCATATTGATTCTGTGGCCTACGCTAAAATAAACACGTGTGCACTAACCCAAAAGCACTCACAAATGTCTTTGTGCCTCTACATGACGCACAAAGACATATGACAAACACATTAACACAGCCCAAGGGGAAAACAATTTTGCATAAATGATCTGAATCCCAACTGCTCTTTGTGTAAAGATTGCAATATATGCTTGAATAAAGCACTTTCAATCTAAATCAAAGGAATTTTACGTTCCTTCCTTTCCCTATCTCATCGTGTGGGTGCATTTGAAGTCATTATTTGAAATGGTAATGAAGTGACATTTCAGTGGTGAAATAGCTTATAATAAAGTGTCTCCATCTGTAAAGCAACAATAAAAATCTGAGACACAGTTAGATTTCATCCCAGAGGGGAACAGTTGTGCTGCCAAGTACATTGTGTGAAAATGAGACACTGGCACAGGCAGCAGATAAAAGGGTTTCAGAAGCCTTATTTGTGGAGCTTTACTCCTCTGTTTTTCCAGTAATTCATTGGATAGATGTGTCAACACGTCTATCATCAAACAGTTATATTATGTCAGGTGGCATTTTATATTAGGTTATTGTGATGAGGTAACTTGTAAATAGGCTGTAATAAATTGTTCATTTGGCAAAAGACTACCTCCCCAAATAGCATGAGATGTTTAGATGTCATTCCAATTGTCTTACATTTTAATATTGCTCTTGCAAATTATTACATAGTTATCCTTGTCTCTTCCAACATTCATTTTTACCTGCAATGAATTTGCCCTGGTATTCATGCATAGTACCATCTTACTCAATGACAAATCTTGAACCACATCTTGAATCACACCTAGTTTGGATTCTTCAGTCAAAACCATAGTTGAAAGCTTTATTTTGTTGCGAACCAAAGCTTGCAAACAAAAGTCACACAAAAGACTCACAAGTGGCTTGTGCATTGGACAGAGAAAGAGAGAGGAAGGGGGGGTCAAAACAGCTGGGTACCTTTGGCTAAGCATGATGGACCTGTCTGCAACTGACCTATTCTGCTTCTCTTCACCTGCTTAGAGAACATACCCATAACACCTTGCGTTTTGGGGTCGTTTCGTGTAGTTGATTCAGATTATGTTCTTACTCCTCCAGACCTGCATTTTCAGGCATGCCGGTGCGGCTATTTGGTGCCACCTGAGATCGAATAGTTGCCCAATGAACCAAACTAAAGGAGGAAAAGCTCCAAAGTTCAAATAAACCCCTTGTGAAAGAAAACTTAATATATGTATTAACAGCTGAATTGGGGTCACCTCAGGGAGTGTAAGGTTCATGATGTATGGTCACCTCGCTGTAACCTTTGTGCCGTAACTTACTATGCCTGTTGTCAGAATGGCTCCAGGATGTCTCCAAGATGGCCATGGGAACTCTAACTTGAGACATAATATGTGTAACTTATACTCTACTTTGGTGACCTGTTCTGATGTCAGCACATTCTGTACGTCCTTGGAAGATACATAAAGGACTGGTTCAATCTATTCCTCTTGGAAGAAGTGTATGTAGCCTCCTGCTGTGTGCATCTCTTCCTCTTATAAGACTCCTTCAATAAATATATATTCAAGTAAGACAAACCTCTGACTCCTGAAACATTTCTTCAACACCGCTCCAAACATGCTTGGTGTGTACACACCCATAGACCCCAGTTTTATCTGATAATGACAGTGTAAATACCAATAATCACAAGAAGAACATGCATCCAGTTACTGATCTATTCACTTGCATCAGTCCATAACACCCCTGTCAATCATCGACTTTTAAAGGGGCAACGGGGTTAAAGAGCGGCCTCTCTCTCCTCAGCCGTAGCTCGCCATAGCTCATCTCAAAATCCTTCTTAGTGCCATTCAGGGGCTTCAGACTGCCTGTCCTTATGTCATAACCATGCGCCCTCAGTCTCTGGATGCGGTGGTTCACTATCTGTGTGGTCAGCTCCAGAACGGTGGGAGTCTCTACGATCTGAGCCATGCTGATCCCGGCGCCGAGGAGGCCCTCAAAGCGCTCGGCCAGAATAGCTTCAGAGTAGTACAGCAGAGCGGGGCAGCTGAGCACGATGTCCCGCAGCTCTGCCTCGGAGCAGCCCAAGGTGTCCTGGGAGTAAGCCAGGGTGCGACGCATGCTGTCCGGGTTCAGCTCGGTGACGAAGCCCCTGAGCTTGGAGAGCAGGCGGAGCAGCTCTGCGGTGCTGAAGCCCTTGTCTCTCAGGAACAGCAGGTTCTGCCTCAGCACCTCGGGCGGCTTGAGGAGAACGAACGGGTTCTGGCTCAGCAGCTTCTGAAGCCAGATCTTCATGTTGGCCTCCTCTCCCCCCAGCTCCAGGTAGGCCTGCTGGAGGGTGCGGACCATCATCTCGTTCTGCCCCATCGGTCGACTGAAGCTCTGGGGAGCGCTGGCCATGAGCTTGGTGATGATTCGCTTGTTGAGGTGTAAGCTCTGGAAGTAAGCGATGTTGTTCCGCTGGTTGGCGTGGTGGCTGGAGGACGTGAAGAAGGAAGCGGGGAATTTCTCAATAATACCAACCAGCTCCCTCTGGTTTGGGCAGACTGACACCCATAGCTCCCTCTGTGCCTGCATCTGCTGCGGGCTGCAGAGGACCGCCTCCGGGTGGAGCGCTAGGATCCGGGCAATGATGACACCCGACGCCCCCATGTCCTTCAGCAGGTCCGCTACCTCCTTAACGTAGGCCGAGTTCCGGTGCAGGACCCAGCCCTTCAGTTTTCGGATCTTCTGGATGTCCACTGAGAGATCGTAGAGAGCCTCCACCGTCTGCCGGTTCTCTGCTGAGCTCAGTGTTGCACACGGCCTGAGCTGTAGAGGAAGAGCTCGGACTCGCTGGCACTGCAGACACGTTGCAATCAGCCGCAACATCGCAAAGTCCTGAGGGTGACCACCTAGGGGAGGGAGAGGAGAAGCAACTACAGTGAATGATAGCCAAGCAGGTAACTAACTTAACTAGTAACTAATACTAGCTTCACCTATCTAAGTCAGCTAAGGAAGCTGGACAATGGCAGTTTGGACAGACAATTACAACGCCCGATTTCACAGCAATCTAACATATCTAACCATATGATTGTGGTAAATCAAGTGATATGCTGTGATGCCAATGTTCTAGTTGGGCCCATCCTGACCTGCTAGCAGGACAGAGGGTTGGCAATCACCTACTCTCATCATGATTATGTTCTGTTCTATCAGGCACATAAATATCATGCAATATAGAGCTGCAATGATTAATCGATTAGTTGTCAACTATTTTGATAATCGATTAATCGGTTTGAGTAATTTTTTAAGAAAAATAAGTCAAAATTCTCTGATTCCAGCTTCTTAAATGTGAATATTTTCTGGTTTCTTTACTCCTCTATGACAGTAAACTGAATATCTTTGGGTTGTGGACAAAACAAGACATTTGAGGACGTCATTTTGGGCTTTGGGAAACACTGATCCACATTTTTCACCATTTTCTGACATTTTATAGACCAAACTACTAATCGATTAATCGAGAAAATAATCGACAGATTAATCGACAATGAAAATAATCGTTAGTTGCAGCCCTAATGCAATAACCCCAGGAAGTCACAACCACAATGTGCCACCAAAGGGGCTTTAGCAACTGAAAATGTGTACCAAACATTATGTAATAACCATATTTCTGGAACCTCCTGCTGATTTCTCACTGACACACACACAGCCAGGCAAAGAGAAATCTAAACACACATCTCACAGTATGTAGTGCTACTCATGGGAACTTCTACTTCTAATAATTGCTGACTTTAAACACATTATTTATTTTGCGCTGATCCACATGCAATTTGCCACCAGACAGAAAACCTTCAGATGCCTAACTGCATTATTTTCTTATATAGCCTATACACTGACAACAGCTTTATCTTTGCTGATTATACCGGTTAAGAGTGATTTGTAATTTAATTTCATGCTTTTGCTCACAAGTTGTTGAGTATTTGATTGGTGTGGTGAGAGGATAACAGCCGTATCTAATGGCTCCTGGACTGATATTTCAGGTAGATCCAGATTAAATAAAGGCTTTCCTGGTAGAGCTGCCAGGTGTCTGCAGGTGGTTAATTGGTGAATGAGGAAGGCAAGAGCCAGCCTGTCTCGTCAGCCGTGTCTTGTGTGCTGACTGCTTCGACATATCACAGGTAATCAGACATCAGACGGTGGGAATGAATGATCCAACGCCAACCTCGTTCATAAGTGTCAGGCTTTGTATGTCAAGCGCGGATGGAAAATACTTAACCACACACTTAAAAGCCAGAACAGGAGCCTAATTGTTATTATGTGTTACATGGCGGAACATTAATGAAAACTGATTCAATTTGCCATAGGTATTTAACACATTTCAAAATAAAAGTCTCACTTGTGCTTACTATTTTTTTTAACGAAAATACATATTTATCTATATATATATATGTATCTATATATCAATATTTACCACCGCCATAGCGAAATATAACGTGATTTAACACGGTTCTACCGTTAGATTACGGTGTATAAATACGTACAGATTTCAGTTTATATACTGACAAACGCCTTGACAAAGTGTGTTACCTTTCGCCGGTCAAAGGATGTGACGTTTGGTTATGAAACGTAGTTTCTTCTTCTACGGCGTGTTTGTAGTCGTGTTTACCACAGCGCCATGTAGAGGAGATGAGGGATACTGCACTATGGCACTACGAAACACCTTGAAAGTCTGAAACAACGTGTCTGTCCTTGAAAATATTCTTGCTTTTGTCACGCTGAATGTAGCAAAAAACTATCTGTGTATGTGGGAGGTATTCTCATTTGATTTTATGCCTCAGTAATTGCTTCCATTCCTTTCTTCTCCTCCACGTTTTCTTTTTCAAAGCTCTGGTCTTTTATTGCAGGCCATATGTCCAGCAATTAAATAATTTTGGCAAAAATATGTATCTCAAACAGCAGTTGGCGTGCCTCAAAACCCTGCAGCATACGGGATCCTGATGAGTGTAATCAGCACAGCGCTGAATTGGACTGAACACACTGAGAGTTTCTCACAGTTGGTGCTTAATCATGATGCTTGATCACCAGCTCCGCAAGCTGTTCCCTCAGCAGCACTGGAGCTGCTGGTGAGTGGGAAGCCGGGTTCATTATAGTTTATATACTTGTAAACAGATGATAGGCCTCACGGGAATACGGATTTATGTTTGTTTCCGTTTTATGTTCAATATGTTGACAGGAAACATCTGGTCATCGGGGGACACTATGGGACGAGTAATAGTCTTGTTATTAACAGCTTATGTCTCTCAGACAGATTGTGGACCTCTGTACCCCCTTTATTGGGATGACATTGTACTGTGCATTTTTTAATTTGCACAATAAATGCTTAGGTCTCTGTCTCTCTCTCTCTCTCTCTCTCTCTCCCTCTGTCTCTCTTTATCTCTCTCGTGTGTGTAACTTCTCATATCGAGAGAGAGAGAGAGAGATTTGACATCTAAAACATCTTTTATTGAGTCACTTGAGTTTCATGTGAAACAACAGAGCATCTTTAAGAGAAAGAAAAATGGAGGGGGGTGGGGGGTGGGTGGGCAGTTAAAAATAACCAACAACACCAACGCACAGTATCAGCTAAAACAAACATACCAACACTTCACAAATGGAAAGGCGGCTTTGCTTGGCCAAGGAGGGAATTGGAACTAATGGAACTAAAAACGCAAAAAAAGACAGTGATTAAAGCGAAAAGGTAGAAATAACCTGTCGGTTAAAAGGAGAAACAAAAGCAATGGTGGAGATGGCAGTATGAGGTGACTCAACCACTTAGAGTCTGGCCGTTCTGCCAGCTGTGTAACATTAAAGGAGGTGGTATACGTACAGCGAAGTCTAACTTGCCTGAAATAGAAACACGAACGCGGAGCCACATAGAAATTTGTGTATAGGCTACTTTATACTCACAGCAGCTTTGTTTTGTTCATTTATTCACACTCCACGCCAGTGGGGGAGCATGAAAATTAGAGGCAACTGTAACCAAGGGAAACCAGAAAGAGCAGTGACCAAAACTCAGAGAGCTACAACATCAACAGCAGCAATGTCTGTGGTGGAAGAGTGACAAAGGCAGCTGAGGGAATATGAGGATTTAGAAAATGTTTTATTTCAGCTTGTGCTGAAAAAAAGGACAAGAAGAAGAAAAAAATGTATGTTTGCCCGCTAAATCAAAAACCAGGAGACAAAACGGAGAGTTTAGCACAAGATGTTAGCATGGAGATGTAAATGATGAAAGGAGAAGCTTTTCCACAGGGCAACACATCAAACACGTGATATTTCAGACCAATTGGAAGACAATGACACACTGGGGGCAGCCGGGCAAAGAGTTTGGGTTTGGCCAGCGAGCCTGTGCACACTGCAGAGTCCGAAGCTGATGCAGGACTTCTGGAAACATGTCCGTTTGTCCAGAAGAACTTGCCTAAATTTGTTTTCCACAGCAAGTGTAATGCCCACTTACCTGACCTGACACAGTGGCTTCTTCCCAACGCAGGCCAGACTGAGAGATGGGAGTCCTTGAAAACAGAGCAGGTGTCTCCTCTCCACACCCTCTAGTCTGCAGCCTTCGGAGAGACTAAGAGTTCGGGCGAAGTAACCTCCACCACCGTCTCTCCAACCATGTAGCTGTGCGCGGCCGCAGGTAGAGAGACCTCCGGATGTTTCTCAACAGGCCGCTAGCTAGTCTCACTGACCTCATACCAACTCGAGCTGAGATCTCCAGTGCCGTCCTCCATTTCCCTCGCCCAGAGTCTAGCAGATGACCTGATTTAGAGACCCTCATACGCCAACGCTGCCCCTTCACCTAGTTCCTGTTGGGTGGCTATAATTAGACTGCATAAAAGGGGTTCCTCCCTGCCAATATGCTTGTCCTCAAGTCTCAAAAATCCTCTTGTCCTCAGTCTTCAAAATAGAGAGCAGGAACACTTGAGAAACTGACCGAGAGAGAAAGACAGAGGGAGGGAGAGCGTGTGTCTGTATACTAGATAAAGGAGCTTGAGTAGCCAGCGCAAAGAACTGAGATGTCATTGTTTCCCATTTCAGGTAACAATCAATATCTTTGATGCAGTATAATAGAGAAATATTACTTACCATTGTATGCACAACAGATTCAGCCTTGTGCTTTCTTCTTACTGGATTTTTTAAATGTTTGCTTAACCCTGAATGAAATGGCAGTGAGAGAACTGATCATTCAAGTAGTACAGTTCTCTCGCGCCATTTATCAGCTTGAAAGATTTGTTGCCTGAGGATTCATACGGCGCAATACAAGGCGTGAGCAATATGACAAGTTACATGATAGCGCACGCTGTGTCAAATCAATCTGTGCGCCGTTGTTTCATCATAACCCTGAGTTAATTCTCTAAACTTGGCTAACAAACTTAGACGTCAACATTATCAAAATAAATTAACTATACTACAAACACAGACATTCACAACATGAAAACATGACAGAATATACTGTATATATGAAGCACATCTGTTAAATGAGAAAGTACAATACTTATTCACTGAAAGCATTGATGCGCAGAAATGTTCTTTTGCCCAAGGATGCAGTATGTCCATGGTTTCTTTCTTTTCAAAATCTTTTTATTGAGATTTTCAACACAAGTTCCCAGGGTTGGGCAGGCATATTCCACATTGTTACAAAATATACATCAATGTAGTATCATATAAAAATAAAAAGTGATAATAGTGACAGTAATAAAGTGAGACGTCCCTACCCCCCCACCCTCCCACCCCCTTGATTACCTAGAATAGGTATGAGGCACAGTATCTAGAAATAAAGAAATAAAACTAAGGATGTAGCTATTTCCATGAAGTCAGGTGTTATTTTCGTGTCAAGGGCAGGGCTAGAATGCATGTATGTCCATGGTTTCTGATTACGTTGTGGCTTATCCCACATTACACAAAAAATATCACTGGCAATTGCCAAGCAACAGAAATGGACAGATTAGATTATACTTCTAGATTGAGTTCAGATTAGTTTGCTCAATGGAAAGGGGCATGACGGTACACATAATATGCACTGCATGCATTTGCAAATGTGCAATCATGCCTGCATGCACGCAATAGCACACAGACACACACGCACACACACACAAACACGCATACACATGTACACACCCTCTAACCGCTCTCAGCCCCTTGACACGGTGATAGACTACACCCGCTGAGCCAAACCAGTCCAACTACACATCAACTTTATTAAGTGACAACCAAGAGCGTAACGTTTTATTTTCCTTTTCTGTCTCCACACCTCGGCTTTTGTTTGGCCTTATTGGTTGTCTTGCATTTGTCAAAATCATATAAATGAAATAAATTACTTTAATGACTTTGATGGCTTTCTGCCTGATCCTGCCGCCCACCCAATGTTTGTGTGTGTGTGTGTGTGTGTGAGCACATGGGTGGATCCTTGCGTGTGTGTGTGTGCTTGTGTGTGTCCATGTCTGTCAGTCTGAGGCTGTCAGTGTGTTTGTGCAAGTCTGTGTGAGTATGTGGTAGAGGAGGAAGGCAAGATTTTAGCTGGAGGCGGGACCCAAATCACAAACCAGAGTAGGTTCCCATAAACAGGCATACTTTCAGCACTCGTCCCAGTGTGTGACAGGCACATGGCCCGGGACAGAGAGACAATATGACCTCCACCAGGGGAATATCGTTTCTGCTCTTCCTTCTGCTCCACACGGCCTACAGTGAGGAGCCAGAGCCTGTATTCAGACCGGAGGGAGGGGTCATTGTGATGGGGTATTGCTTTGGAGTGGACTACATCGTCATCTATAGATCGGCTCCAGAGGGAGACCAGCTGCTGGGCAACTCTTCAGCCGACGCCACGCCCCCCGCGGACCTCCGGGGTCGGGTCAGCATCACCAACAACCAGCATCTGCTCGGGCTGCAGATCAGTCACCTGAAACACTCCGACTCGGGCGCTTACAGGAGGGAGTGCTGGCAGAACAAAACGCTGGTCAACCAGCACAGACAGCAGCTCTCTGTGTGCAACGAGGAGGTTCACGCTGAAGAGATCGCTGTGCAGGAGGACGGAGGGGCTGAGCTGCGGTGCAACAGCAGCTCAGCAGGTCTGGAGGGAACCACTATACGCTGGTACTATGAGGTTGCTCCCTCTTATAAGGCCACCCTCCTCCTGGATAGCAGCGCGTCACTGGAGCCTCTGCTGGAGGGGCTGCAGGGTGTTGTGGAGGTAAGAGACGGCGGTGCGTTGCTCCATGTCCCCAGCACAATGTTAAAGGACAGCCAGAGCTTTCATTGTCTTGTGATGAAGGGTCTGGACTGCCTCAGCTTCCAGAACATATACCTGCTTGAGAGCTCGATGCTTGATGTCAGGGATATTTTCGCCTCACAAGGGGACAGAGTGGTGCTAAATTGCCCCTCTGATCATAAATTCCAGAAATGGGAGACGCCACTGGGCACGATCAATACCACGGCAGAGTCGCTAACATCAACTGATGGCAGCACAAAGAGTGATGAAATGTACATATCAGGTGATGATGAATCTGAAAACTATTCACTGGTAATTCCTGCCATCTCTGACAGTCACAGTGGGGAATATTTGTGCTTCTCTGCTTCTGATGTGGTTCAGTACTTCCTGGTTCTTTGCCCCAGAGGGGAACCCAGAAAAAAATCATTTTTTGAAGGTGGGAATGTCTCACTCGAATGTGAGGTAACTGGAGAGGAGTTCCACAGTGTGCAGTGGCATCGCCGTGGAAATTTAGGCGAAGACAGCCTCATCCAGGACTCGAAGGACAAGTCTATACCCGTCCCAGAGGATCTGAGGGGTCGAGTGATTCTGTCTGAGGGTGGCTCCAAACTAACACTCTCCGGCCTGACGATGAAAGACGCAGCTCCATACTGGTGCGTTGTCTTAGGAGGCCCCGAATTCCTGGAGGGTGATGATGAATACCTAGATAAGGAAGATGACTACGATGAGGAAGGTGAATATAACGATAGCCTAGAGTGCATCTCTAAGCAGGAGACTGTTTTGACTGTTGCAGGGAAGGGCAGGACCTTGGACCCTGAGCCCGGTGACCTTGTGACCAGCCCCACACCTGACCCACCTGCAGACTCTAACCTTACTGTCTATGCCCTAGTGGCAGGACTGGCGGTTGTGCTGGTGGCCGGGGCGATTGCAGCAGTGATTGCAATAAAGAAGAGGACAAGGACCTCTAAGAAGCAGAGAGGAGCAGCCGCCGGATCTGGACTTACTGCGAATAAGGCCGTAGAAATGAATGTGGATCCCAGCTGTACTGAGAGGTTAAATCCCAGTGATGAATATCATGCTTAACAGCTTTTGGAAGATGCCTGTAAGGAATTTCATATTGAACTGACTATGCAATGAAATTGGTACATAAATCATCTCCTTATCCCTCTGTTTTCACCATTTGGGGATTGTGAAATGATCTCAAACATTTTTACACTTCCAGTTTCATGTATATGTCAGGGTTTGTTTTTTTATTCCTAGGTGCGAATGACTAATGCTGAATTTTGTCTTGTGGATTCATTTTAGTGCAGTTGCTTCTTTCAAAACCCCATTCTGGCTTGTGACTGAAAATATCAAAAAATACAACAACAAATGGCAACACTGTCACTATCTTTCTCTTCGTTTTGAAATGACAAATGTGCTTTCATAGATTTCAGTGCATGAACAGTTGATTGATGGTCAGGTCATTCCCTTCAAAAATATCTAGGGCAAGTGGTTTGAAATGTGAGGGCTCAAGGAACTAGTCGATACAGATAAACAAGACGACTTGATGTTTTGCACGTATCAGATAGTTGGAGATCTCTGGCACAGACAGCCCGACTGGTATGGCTGTAATGTGACATTAAATGATGACTAAAAACCAGTCAGGCTGCTCTCCTGTCAGCACAGCGCATAATGCCAGTTCTTGCCAAAAAAGTACCTGGCGTGCTCTTGTCAAAGGCTTCAAATCAGTTGAATGTTATTTCAGGACAACTATACTGCACACGCAAGTGATGAATGTAACAACAGGGTGACTTTTTCAAATAAAAACCATTCAAAATATTAATATTGGTTGGAAAAGTCTGTTACTATATCTGACCACATTTTCTTTCCTAGTCATTTTACTCAGTTGACGACTTCATCGCTTTATCATATTTCTGCTATAACAAAAAATGTGGTTGTTTGCCATCCTGCCATCCCTAATTTAACACCAAAAATGTGTTTAAACACTCCAGTGGAGGGATGGTAATAAGTTCAATTTATAATTTTCTCTATCATGCAGTAATGGTCACAATAACAAACTAACTCTCCACCTCTCACATACCAGTAAATCAGGATTATTAATGGAATTACCATACCTGTTAAATTAGATGAACCATAAAAAACTAACAATGTGATACAAATACAATGCTCAAGCAGTCAGAAGAAGCCGGGCCTTTTTACAGCATCTGTACCTTTTTTTTTACAGCATCTGTTTATTTTATCTGTTTATTTTTTCAGAGACAACAGAAAATCAAAGGAACAGACTCAAACTGTCACCAATACTTTGAAGTTTTCCAATGATTGGAATATATTATTTGACAATGAAAAGCAAACAGAACAAATAAACAGTACACATGACACATGCACATGTATGAGTACATCACATTTTGATGTGCTGGTTCTATTATTCCATGGAAGAAGCATAAACCACAGTAATGAATCAATACTTATAGCCCGGGAGTGCAAGTTAAGCAACAGACTGCAGCGTGAACGTCGGTATTGATCCAGTATTGTGGTTTATGCGTTAGATGAGAAGTGTATGTTAAAAGGATTATATGTGTTATTTATTTTTCGACTAGCCCACTGTGTTTATACAGTATATATTCATACGTCCATATATAATACACATGATATGATGGTATGTGTATATTTTAACATAATATTAGCGGTGAGACCTGGTGCATTGAACCAGCTGTCATTGCAGATCCTCTCAACACTCTCCTGGGCTTTAAAACAAGCTCATGGTGAGCCAGATGAATGTTTTTTTTAAATGTGTTAGGCAACTAGTGGCGCACAGAAACAAGCTGCAACCCCACAGTCTCTACCTGGATGTTTAGCAACCGGCTGGGAAAAAACTAAATGAATCATTTTCAAAATCAGAACCTGGAAAATGATTCATCATCATGTAATCTGATCATGACTCGTTCTGTTAGAAATGGTACGAAAACAGAAGACAATGGCTTGCCTTTGTATTTTGAATGGATAGTAATTATCCATTTATACAGAAAGTACAATGTTGAGGCAATCTGCAGAGGGTGGCAGGGTTGTTCAGCTGCTAAAGGGAAAACCTCAGCTCCTCCATAGCGAGGCGGTAAACACATGTATTCTCCCTCAGGTTGTGAGTGACACCAGGACCAAGTCAGGCTCCTGTCTCCCTCTCACTGTCTGACCACGCTTCTTGAGTGTCTGAATTCACAGCAAATATAAATAATAAATAAGTCATGCTGCACTAGTTATTCTCAAACTAGGGTATGCCTGCTGTACATGTAGCACCCCCAAGGGTACGTGGGAAACTTTGGAAACTTGAAATCATGAGAGCTGAATAGCTCAAAAACACTTCTTCTTACACTGTATGATCGCACCTAAAATGTGTGTACTGTTTACTCTGAGCTATTCTTAGAGCAAAACTGCATCTAGTTACTGAGATGCTACGCAGAATGTTTCATCGTGTCCAGCGTTACCATGATGTTTGACCTGCTACATACCAATCAGCTCTAAAGACAGATGTCTGGTTTTTCCACAGGCGAAGCTACACAGCTGCCATCAAGCATCTAGCATTTTGCCATTTATAGCAGCCTGGTTGCAAGTTAAATTGGTCCATAAATTGGGTTACCATTGAAATGCATACATAATGTTTTGCTCATTCAAGATTTTTACTCATTCAACCATATTCTAAAACGCTCTTCAACATTTATACAAACTATCAATCTCTGCTAGGCGATGCAGTGATTATTTCAGTGCTAGTTGTGCATTACCTGGAAGGAGATGTTTAAGTGTAAAGGATATATCTCAAATGTTACTGTAGCCAGACCCAACACACACAAAGGCAAATCTAATTCCGGTCAAAGTGCGAAGTGATTGAATCACTTTGGTTATAATGTTTCAATTTCACTATTTAGATTTGATCCTATTTGGGGTTTAAAGTTTCAGTCTCAGTTAAATAATGAAATGTTTCAAAATCAAGCAGAAGACCAGAATTCACTCTTTCTTGAACCAAGCCAGCTGAGCTAGAATTAATTTTCCTGTTAATGTGTTACTTCTTGACTGGTACAGCTGACTACAGGCTTGACGGTAAAGTTACATTAGATCGACTTCTGACTTCTGACTTCTGAAGTGACGACACGCTCTTGGCACTTGCATACCCAAAATGCCAATGCAGTGGGGCAGGAACAAGCTGCAGTATGGCTGGGAGAACATGAAGAGAATTTTTTTTATCCATTGTATTTTGCATATAAATAATTTTCTGTAGCATCTAATGTTGCTGCCTGACCTGTTTGTCTTTCTCTTTCTTTTTATCACAGACACATGCAGTCAGTCAAACGCAAGATCACTGAACTTTCATATTATGTGCATACAGCCAGAATATAGTAAATACTGACATAGCTTAATATCATTCAGAACAGCTTCAATGCACTTTGACTTGGATTCTAATGGATCTCTGAAACTCATAAAAAGGGATTCAGCACCATTCTTTCACAAGAAATCCCCCACTCTGTGTTGTTGATGGTGGTGGTAACCCTCTCTGGTGCCACTCCATCAACTCCCGAGCATTTCTAGCTGAGTTGAGACCTGTTGGCTTCAGACAGCTAAGCGGGCTGAGCGGAGCTAAACCATGTCAGGAACATTCGCCCCCCACACAATCCTGCTTTTGAAATAGATCTGCTTTCTATTTTGAATTTACACCAGCCTTTTCATTTTTTTTCTTTCAGCGGGTATGACACAACACATAAAAAAACTATTTTTAGTCAGGATTGGTGATATGAAGGCCATTAAGTGGCCGGCCTGTCACTGGAGTGGTATTATCCCCTAACTTGAAGCTTTCCATCTTGCAAAACAATCTGGGGACGTTGTGCTTCAGCAACACTTTCAGCTGCCAGATTCTATTACTCCCACACACTTAACCTTTTTGAGCCATGATAAATATTTATGTTCCACTTGTGCCACAGTAGCAGCGATAGATCCTATCAAAAATATGGTTTCTGTTAGGAAATATTTGTTCAGGTGGTATATGCAATACACAAAATTCAATTCCATTTTCCTTCTTAATTTGATGTCGGGCCAATATTATTCTTTATTTGGTTCTGGCTTTACAGAAACTGTGACTGTATTGGATTAGGACAGGTGGGATTTCTGAAAGATAGAGAAAAAAATCCTTTACCGATTGTTCACATGCTGACAATATCAGCTCCTCTTTTGGCGATATTTCTAACAGCAAAAATAAATATGATGCTGTCCTGCAAAAACCTTGCACATCCCCAATGTTTCCTTTTTATACTATCAGCTAGCATTGTCTCCCAACTCTCAGTTTCACAATCCTGAGATGAAGCACTTCTATTAAAAATGCATCCAAAATGTTAAAAATACATGGGCTTAAATCAACCAGTTTTGTGAATAAGTCAGAATTTGGAGAGCCGAGCTATGAATTAACTATGATAGCTAAGAGTGAGATGGCAACACTGTAAGAAGAGGAATTTGGACATTTTACCTACAAGGTGACCCTCCGTTTTCATAAAAAAAATGTAGATTATGGCGTTATTATGACACTAAAAATCATAAATACTCACAGGACAACATGTGCAGTGTCATATGGCAGAGTAAATGGCAGTCACAGTGCTTAATCAAAGTGTAATTGACAGCTTGACACAGTGACTAGTCAGGTTTATGCATACAGAGTCTACTGTGAGGAAAGCACAGAAGAAATAGATAAGAGAGAGACAAAGAGAGAGTCAGATGGAGAGAGGGTCTTCTATATTTCCCTGTTTTCTTTACATATATCCCAACACAGGCTGGTTTGATGGGGCAGCAGCTGTTCCATGTTCTCGTGTGTAATTAAGAAAAGACTCAGTCACACAGAAAGGCCCTGAGAGGCCCGACGGAGGAGCCTGCGTGCCTCCGAGAGCTGCAGCATCCAACAGCAGGCTTCCTCTGGGTTGTTACAGTGAGAGACTTTAAATGGATCAGCTTAATTGTTAGGGTATCTCTCAGACCATCTGTGTATTAGGGAGGGGGGGCTTACGTGTACGTGCGCTCGCAAGTGCGTGTTCGCCCACACGTGTGTCTGTGTTTAAGTGAGCAAAATGTGAGCTATTACAGCACCGAGACGCAGAGCAGCACACTGAGGAACTGGCAGCGATTAGCAGAGCAATCTGTAGCAGAACTAAAGATACACAAAAAAAAATCAATGAAATCATGCAGGAAATGATGCCAAGCCAAGTACTTACTCAAAGCCTCTTTTGTTCACTTGGACCCATACAACCTCTGCACAACACATTTGACGTGTGACCAGACTCCCAATTTACAGATTATCAAAAGTTTTTTTCTCTCTCTCTCTCTCTCTCTCTCTCTCTCTCTCACACACACACACACACACACAGAGAAGCACCTATCTCCGGCCAAAACAATGATCAGAATCACAGCCAGTAGATGTTAGCAGGATCCCTCCCTAGCTCCCTCCGTCCCATGGCACCTCTTTCCCTCCGATCAGGGGGCCATGTAACTGTAGAATCAGCATGTCTGCTCGCTGTCTCCCCGGTGGCTGCCGGGCGCAGCCTGCTGAGGCGCGATCTGCTGTAATTTGCCGGGCCCATTACTCCCACAAATGTGATGGCTGCGAGCCCTGTGAGTGTGAAACAGTTGGCGGGATAAAGAGCGAGCGGGAGAGGGAGCGAGAGAGAGGGAGAGGGAGAGGGAGAGGGAGAAGGGTATCTCGCCATCGCCGCTGCCTCGCCGCACAGTCTGAGAGTGTGTGATGCGCTGTGCTAATGGCCCCAATTATGCACCAGAGAGCACCGCTGATGGGTCGGCTTTACAGAGAAAAGTGCAGGGAACAGGGGTGTGTGTGAGAGAGAGAGGGGGGGGGGGGGTCTAGAACAAAAAAATATGTCAGACAGGAGAGAGAAGAGCCACTCGGGGCGTGTTTTTCATTCCTAATAGTGGTCCGTCCAGTATCCAGACATGTGGAGGTGTCTGCTTGGATCGCAGCCACGCAGGAATTTATGTCTGTTATTTTCAGAAGGGCAATCCAACCGAGACCGGGCCCAATCAAACGCTCTCAATAAACCGACTTCCCTCTGGAAGTCTCAAAGGCTTTCAGTAGCTTTGATTTTATAAAGTCTATAACCCAGAAAATAGAGGGAGGCTGAGATGCTGGGAGACTCGCTCTCTGTCAGACTGTAAAACTCCCAACTCCCCTGTGTGATAAAATTGTGCATCACAAGCAATCATCTTGTTTATAATCCCACTGCGTGATTGTGCTCATTGTGTTTATGAGGTCTTGTTGCTGCGCCGAAATTAGTTTGTCGACTTTTGTTGACCTGATGTGTCTCGGGGAACGCTTTTTCAAGAATCTTCTTGCGAGTGGAAAGAGCCATCAACCGGTTGGACTAGGAGAGTGTTAGTCATGTAATTGTTTCCTCTGGTATGTCAGAAGCACGGGAATCTTCTATAAATGCCTTGATGGGTGCCAGGAGATGTCTTTAAAGCCAGGGAAAAAAGTTTTAATCTCGCTGAAAAGGCTGAGTTGCCCCATGTACACACAGCAGATAATTACAATTGAAGCAGAATTTTGCACACAGCAGGGTTCAGCAACACAACAGCAGACTTGTTCACTCATGTGAAGATGCTGTTAGATTAAAGCTGGAATAAAAAAAAAGGGATCTCAGCAGACAGGGGAGTGAAAATGAGACCATCTATATTCAAGAGATCTCTCATTCAAAAACAATCACACGGAGACATGCATCACGAACGCAAGCAAATACAGTAGCAGCCACACCTTCGATGCACAGATGGCGTGTGTAAACTTTCTCTCTCTCCCCCCTGCTCCTCCTCTCCTTCCCCCTTGTGTCATCTCTCTCTCTCTTTCTCTCCTCCCTCATGTCTTTCTCTGTCCCACATTCTCTTTCTTTCTCTCATCATCCTGCGTTTGGCTCAGTGCATCTCTCTCACTCTGTGCTGCGCAGCACCTCAGCTGCAAGCGGTCCAGCCTAAATTTAATAAACCCAGCCTTCAGAAATTCACGAGCCGGGGCAGGATCACCGCTGTTAGCTGGAGGCTTTGGTTTCTAAAGACTCCCATTGTAAGTTGGAATTTTCATGGATAACAGCCAGTGATGGGATCATCCTGAGGGTCAGACAAATTTTATTCCAGATGATCCTCTTCTTCTTCTTCTTCATCCCTAAATGGCAGCAGAGAGACAAGTGAGACGAGCTGGGTCAGGGGTTCTGCAGGCATCAGGATAACAGGCGACCAAACAGACTCGCAAACTATCTGAGAGTCTGGAGTCTGATTGGGGTCAGCGTCGTTCCATTCAGCCCTGACCTCCCGTTAATGGTCCAGAGAAGTTAGGCTTAAACCGCCGTATCTATTGGAAAACATGAGGGGAAACAACTAGGCGCCTCCTCAGAAGTTGATAAACGAGAGGAGAAATAGAAGAAATCTATAGAAAGAAATGCTAATCCTACTTCAAAAATTATCCAGACATTATATATCCTTTATTGAATTTATTTGTGTACAGAAAATGTCTGTATGTATAATTTCCAGTGCATGATGTTATTACAGTCCAAGCAGCAATAACTTTGGAGAAGTTCTTAGATGTTCCAAGTGCAATACCAGTGAGGAATGGAGGAAGTTTGCCTGTGTGCCCTGTGCTGGTTGTTTGTTGAATTAAATTTAGCTGTCTCTGTTGGCATACTAGTGGGTGAAACGAGATTTCTTTTCACCTGCTTATTGCACTATAGCAAGGGAGGGTTGCATGAAGGACTGCTTTCCCGCTCGCTCAGATGAGATGGTGCGCGCACAGAAACTAACTTGCCTTCACAGATAAAATTCCTCCCTTAGATAACTTGTGTGAGATCTGCTTTCCCTCGACACAGGCTGACTGACAGATAATCTGACTGACGGATCGCATCTGAAAAGGAAGTGGAAGGTGCAGAAGTTGCCGAGCCAGCCCGGATATAGAAAAGCTGTCAATGAGCTTGGGAGACGAGGTTATCCTGAACGGTGGAGAAGATTTCAGCGGAGCACTGCCATCCGAATTATGATGAAAGACTGCTGTCGTGTCAAAGATCAGATATGGTGTGGATCATAGAGATATGGAAATAAAAAGAGCTCAGATTGGTGGGGCATTTGTTTAGATCCAGATAGTTCTGACAGAAAAAAAAAATAAACTGCAAATCTCCAGTGTGTGTGTCTGTTTTTGTGTGTTTTTGTTTGCATGTGTGCATGCGTGGTGATCAAGTGTGGGTATAACTAAACAGGGAGGCCCAGGGAGGATTCAGCTCCCTCACAGAAAATGAAACTTTTTTTTTTTTTTCTAATTGCCTATTTCAAATCTCTCCGAGAAGGCGTGGGGGCGTTCGGCTGCTCAGAGCCGAGGATCGATGCTGTAGGTAGGCAGAGCGAGGGATCAGCGCAGAGAGGAGCAGAGGACAGGACGCTCTTGCATCAGTCACTGGGCGTTCTTGGCAGCTCGTCCTCCTTTGTGTGCACTTGTACGGTAAACCTTTGGCTGCCTCGGCTCCACACCTACACACACACAAAAAAAAAACACAACGTTGCTCCGTCCAGATCTGCGTAGGCAGATGCGAGCGCTCCAATTCCCATCTCTTAGATCGCTTCTGCCTCTCTTTGCTTCAGTTTATTTACTTGAAAGGTTCAAACAAGGGTTAGATAAGGTCATAAAAGTTGGAACAACTAATCCTCCCTTGATGGAGGGTAGAACGGTTCTGATGTTTTGGCAGCTAATCCAGTGTGTCCAATATGGTAGAAGTTCTGCATCTGGAAAACGGAGCCGCTGAGAAAATATGAAAATCCAAAGACAGCTGCCTTGTTTCACAAATCTTCTGGTGGAATCTCAGAGGAGACACGCTGTGGCCAATGTGACTCTGTCACACCAGGAGATAAATCTGAAACACTGTTAACAGAATCGACCCTATTCCCAGGAGTAATGGAGCTGTCACTGGTTAAGTCTGACCCCAAAGTAACCCCCGGGGGCGATGAGATAGCACCCTTCCCCCCACACAGGAGAGGCAGCGGAGTGAGCCCAGTATTAGGGGCAACGCGCCCGATGATAGCAGTCATCCTCACTGGAATGAAGAAAAATAGGGGTCATTGTGTCACTGTAATCTCATGGGAGAGGCCTCTGTCCTTGTGTGTGTGTGTGTGTGTGTGTGTGTGAGTGTGTGCATGCGTCTGTTGTTGCTGCTCCATTTGAGGGGTAAGTAGTGGGTCCTGAACATCCCTGCGGAGAGCATGACAGTTACGGAGATAGTGGAATGAGTCTCTGATGGTGTTGGTGTGATGTTGAGGTCATCCTCCATGCTGGGCTGGGATGGTGCAGCCAATGAAACCTGCCTCCAGGAAATATATTTCTGATCTAGCTTCCTGTTATATCCACAAAAAATATGGATTACATTTGACCTCAGATGTAAACTGGCAGGATGCAACAAAGGTCAGAGTCAATTGTGAGTTGGACTTACTGATGTTGCACTGCCCAGTTTATTGCCTGCTATGATCAAATGCATTTCCAAGACGTAAGCCCACACAGCCTACAGTATCAAAGCGTAATGCATGGCGAGGCAATCTTGCAGCCAATCTAGAGAAATCAACTGGCTGGTCTCTGGAGGCAGACATCCAGCGGGGTAAGGCATTGCCTCTTCTCTCAGCCTCTCGCTGCTCTGCTCTGCTCTCCATCCATGGCGCATCTCCTCGCCAGTCGGCTCCGGGTCGCTCGCTGATTCCACTTCGGCTCTGCAGGACACGAGCGAGGGATCCCGCCGCCTCACAGAGACTCTTGTACAAATGCAGCGCGAATGACTGGAGAAATATCTGATCGAGTGCATTGATGGTAAGGCATCATTTTGGTGTAGCTCGTAATCTATTGTGCATTTTACGCGCAGCGAGCGGCAGCCGATCTGTGAACTGTTATCTATTAAACAGGATGGTCTGCAAGTGAAAGTAAGCCTAACGGAAAAGATCCCCGGAATATTCCTTTGATATTCCTACAGTGACTTAAAGTGTGTCAGCGGTGAGTTTATATGACCTTACCGGACTTTATGATATTTTTACCTCCCGTGGTACCACTGTAATATTCGGGACTTATAGTTTCGCTGTGATATTTGTACAGTTGTATCCCCCCTTGTTTTTCGTAAGGTGATAACCCGAGGCAAGATTTCAGATGGAGTTCATCTTCTGTCACGATAGTGGGGTCCATCACTGACAATTTACTTTCGCTGTTCTCACATCCAAATAGCAGGCTTTTAATAGGCTTTTATGCTTCCTATCTGTCTTACAACAACCAGTGTTAGATGACTACAGTATGTGCAGATGTAACTGAAGGGGTTATAGCTCAGAGCTTGTAGCCGAACATATAGCGTTCTTGTTCCAAATCCATCTACTTTATTTTTTTGTTCTTAACTTTAATTTTATCTCCGATTTTGTTCATCATTAAACTTTACATTAGCCTGTGTTTTCCTGTTTCATTTTGCTCTTGAACAACATGCATGCCTCAGTCTCGTGCATGCTGTTTGCGCTGCTTTTGCATTGAACCAGACTGACTGTGAGAACCAGAAACCAATCTCGCTCATATATTCACCACGGACTGGATCAGATCATTCGTGACCCCTTGGCAGTGGCAGTGTATGTGTGTGTGTGTTGTTTTTTTTATTATTTTATTTTATTTATTTTAATTAATATTTATTTATTTAATTTAATTTATATATTTATTTGTCTCTCTTTTTCTGTGTGCTGGAGGAACCATGTAGGACGAGATTCATCTTCTCTCACATCACAGAGCGCTAGTCTGTAGCCCGGGGTCAGATGCTGCTCCTCTCAGCGCTGCAAAGCTCTGCTCTGCTCTGCTCTCTCAGCTGCTCTGCCTGTGGCACTGTGTGTGTGTGTGTGTGTGTGTGTGTGTGTGTGTGTGTGTGTGTGTTTGTGTGTGTGTGTGTGTGTGTGTGTGTGTGTGTGTGTGTGCGTGTGTGTGGCACTCTGCTGTTGGTCGAGACAGAGAGAGAGAGATGGATAGACAGGTATAAAGGAGAAATAGAGAGAGAATGAAGAAAGACAGACTAGAAAAATATGTTGTGAATGTGACTGGAGAGACAAACTCCTCAAAGTGTTATGCCATAGGGCTGCAATGTTGACTGCTGCTCAACTATCTGTGTCTCATCCCTTTTTCTGTTTTTATTTTTTGAGGATTGAGCATCCGGCTTGGCTTTACCAATAAACAGCTTAGCTCAGAGGATTTGAGAACACAGTAAGGTGGTTTAATAGAAAAATCTGTGGCGCTGTCACATCCTTCAATCACCTGCATCCCAAATCCCTCAGTCCCACCCTCATCACTTACCTCCTAACCCCATTTGTTGGCTTTATTCGCCACCGAAGCAATTGCTTTTCCAGCGCCACGCACAAATGTCATTATCTCCCAACACTTTTGCTCCCAGCTATTTTATCTTACTAGCAAAGGCCCGGCTCACTGAATTTACAACTCTGCCAAGCTGCCAGAGGAGCGCGCGCCACACAGTGTAATCTTCGCTGATCCCGTCCCTGAGGCTTTTATCCCCTGTTAGTGCTGTTATTGTATGAAACGTACTGCAGGTGAGACAATGTAAAGCCTCCATCCACTTCCAGCTGCTGACTGAATGTGGATTATTCGTGGTGCGAGTCCCAGCGCGGGACAAGTTATGAGCGAGGGGGAAAGGGAGGACTTGCAAATCAAATTGCTTTAATCCATTGAAGCATCTGTCTTCAGTCTCGAGAGGGCAGGGGGTGCAGCGGAGGAGCCCCGATCATGACTGGAAAGGAAAACAAAACCTGTCGCTGAGGAATCATCTGATCTGCTTTGGTCAGCCAGCTGTGCAGTACATGTGCATGTAGGGCAGGGATGGCAGGACAGGACTGTCAAATTGACAGGTTTTTTCTTCCTCCGAGTGTCAAGGATGGTAAGAGGCTCGGTCAAAGTTTCTCATTATCTGCAGTCATTCATGCTTAGATTTTCTGTCTTTTCGTCTGCCTCCCCACTCCCCATCCCTCCGCACATGCCCATACAGACGGAGCAGCTTGAAAAGATGTGTGCTGAAATAAGAGACACCCAGCGTGTCTATCATTCTGTCTGTAACTACCAGTCTGAGAAACAAAGTTTCCCCCCCCCGTGTTTTCATCCTCTGATTGGTGTTTTTAGCAGTCTTCAAATAGAATGGATCATGATGTCAGCTCCATTTCATTCCCTTCACCCACAGAGTAAATGTCTTTGGTTTGTTTTGCACTGTTTGTGATTAATGGAACATCAAAAGCCGATCTCTGCTCAGTGTGATACATTCCTGAGGATATGAATCTGCCAGGAACACATAAACATCATTAATGAACAAGAGCCAGACTGGAGAGACAGAATGACAGAAACAGGGAGGGGAAGCAACAGGGAGAGCAATATTTATCATTGGCGGTAATATGATGTATATTTACCTATGGCTTTGATGATGATGGCCTCTGTATGCAGCCATTTTGAGTGATGGAGAGATGGTTGGTGCCTAGGGATCTGCTGTGATTACCTACCATCAGTCTGGTGCATAGGGACAAATGGATGGCGGCACCTTTTTTCTAAATCCATTTGGAAAATCACATCTCCTGTAGCTCTTTCAAGCCCAGTGGCAAACAACTCAGGAGTCCACAGAGGAAACTTCTCCTCTCATCTAAGTGAAGATGACTATATTTATCTGAGTGTATAGCTTTCTGCTGGGCTTAATTACCCAGATGAGAAGAAAAATATAAAGCAAATGCAATCGTATAGCACTATGTGTACTGCATGTACTGACTATTTTCTATTTTAGGTAACATGTTTCCTTTTAGATTATGTAGCCACATTAAAGTAGACACTGATACCATTATCCAGCAAACATCTGACCTTTGAACCACGTTTTTCCGCATAACAAATAAGTGGTCCCTATGGGAATCAAATGCCTAACCCGATCACTGATAACACAAATTCAAATTATATAAGACTACTAACAATATATTGCTCCTGATAAAAATACAACATGACATAACCTCACTGAAATTGTAGAAATACTGAAAGGTGCTGTCTCCTTTTATTTATTTAACCTTTCTTTAACCAGGAAGTCTCTTGAGATATAATATCTCTTTTACAAGAGAGACCTGGCCACATACACACATATCACACATAAAACACATATGATGAACATTACGACAAGTCACATAGGGCCTTGTCTGTTATGATCCTGAATAAGATGTTTAAAATCCTTAATTGTGGGCAATCCAAGTGTCTCCAATCTACCTTGCACCTTGCCCCCCTTGTGGAGAAAGCACCCTTTTCTGGATTCTGTATTTTTTATGAAACACAGTAGCTATGCTTTAAGCACTGTGCTTCTACATAATGTCAGTGGCAGGGAAAATCTGGATGAGCGAGAGTGAAAGAGAAACACTCTCCCCTCCCTCAACATATACTGCTGATGTGCCCTTGAGTCTGGCTCCTAACCCCTAACTGGACAGCTCCCAGTGTGAATGGGTCCAACTGTGTGGATGTGAAGCTGAAATACATACATGCTCAGTCAAAAACAAACAAACAAATGGAGTCAAAGCGTGTGCCTCTGTGCTTCTCTGGGGGTGTCAGCGTGAAGGATGTAGCGGCGGAGGACGGGGCAGGATGGAGTGCTCCTGGAAGACGGTGCTGCTGCTGGTGTGTGCGTCTCTGGGGGTGCAGTACACGGCCATCCGCACCCTGAGGGACTCGCTGTCCGGACCCTGCCAGGGAGCCTACCGCTGCCAGACCAGACGCCCCAGAGGTACGCCTCCACAGCCACGCCATCATTAGTCCCACATACTGCACAGCAGAATCCACAGCAGAAAGCTAGAGAGTGCAAGCGGCTGTTTGTGGCATTCAACACAGCATGTATGAAGCTATGCAGAGCTATACACTGCAAAAAGATAAATACATAAAAATTAACATTATAATAGAATTCAGTTGACAATCACCAGCAGAGGGCATACACACACATATGGTTCAACACTTCAAATGTGTGATTAGTAATATTTGTAATGCTTTAGCAGTTGGGGGGGGAAAAGCCCCATGCCAGGAGATTCATCAAAGCATTATATACAGTGTGAAGGAATGGAACAAAGTGTCTTTGGAGGGGAATCAAGCTGCGGCACCACACTGAGACTGAAGCGAAGGAGAGGGAAAGAGGAGCTCAAATGACAGATCATTAAGCTGGGGAATTCCCAAGAACAGGGGAGGATAGAGAAATTAAATATCTGTGATTCATTTTGCAATTATCCCCCAATTTATCTCCATTAATCCGCTCTCATAGGGCAGCTGTAGTTTTCCGCTGTTGAGCGCCTGCGTGTAAAAGTAACATCCCCTTTGCAATCAACTCCTCATCAGCAGTAATTACACATGTTAGCTATTTGCGCTATATTTAGAGATCCGCCATTTCATAATCCCCCTCAGTAACCACCAGCAGACAAGCATCTTACTCATGCATGTTTACCCTCTAAATTATTTAAGCTTTATTGGCTTGATTCTGTAGTTTACTTTCTCCTGGCCTCAAGTTATGATGAAAACTGACTCTCTTTCACTTTTACGACCTTAATTACCTCTTCCTCGTGTCTGAAAGTGCTCTGCCACAACTTGAGAAAAATAGGTCGTAATGGGTTTTATAATGCTTTTTAATGCTGTTATTCAGCTTCTGTAAGAAAACATACTGTGATTAAATTTGACTCTGATTGCAATACTTGTTTTACTCAATTTACTATGGCCAAAAGGATTTTTTTGTGATTTAACTCTGTATTGCATTTGCATAATAAATTGAGTGTGCAGAGACTGAGCGTGGCAATGGAGATGTTTTGCCTTGCCACAGAATCTTATGCTGTTCATGTGAAAAGAATACGCTTGAATTGAATCCAGTATCACATGATATAAATCACACATGTGAAGCATATGCCTTCTTCACTCTCTTTCAGACTCCAGGTGGAGAGCGTTGTGCGATGACAGCTGGCCGCCTGTCGAGTCGTCCCGGAAGCACATCCTGCTGTTTGCCACGACCCGCAGCGGCTCCTCCTTCACCGGCCAGCTCCTCAACCAGCACCCGGGGATCTTCTACGTGTTCGAGCCTCTCTACCACGTCCAGCAGGCCTTCACCAACTCCAGCAGCAGACTGCGTCGCACCTTGGACCGCCGCGCCCTGCTGGGAGCGTACAGGGACCTGCTCCTCAACCTGTACACCTGCGACCTTCACTTCCTGGAGAACTACATCCGGCCCGAGCCGCAGGACCACGTCACGGGCTCCTTCTTCCGCCGGAGCTCCAGCCACGCCCTCTGCTCCCCGCCGGTCTGCCTGGAAGGCACGGACGGAGGAGCGGCAGCCACCGGCCCGCCCGACGAAGCCTGGTGTCCTAAGAAGTGCGGGGCGCTGAACCTCACCCTGGCCTCCGCCTCGTGTCTGTCTAGGGGACACGTGGCCATAAAGACGGTCCGGGTCCCCGAGGTGGGGGACCTGCGCACCCTGACCGAGGACCCTCGCCTGGACCTGAAGATCATTCACCTGGTGCGGGACCCCAGAGCCATCCTGGCCTCGCGCATGATGGCCTTCTCGGACCAGTTCCGCGCCTGGAAAATATGGAACGCTACGGGACGGCAGCCGCGGTACGTGGACCTGTCCCAGATCACCAGCACCTGCAAGGACATGGCGGCCTCAGCGGAGACGGGGCTGCAGAGGCCCGCCTGGCTGCGGGGACGCTACCTGCTCGTCCGTTACGAGGACCTGGCCTTCAACCCCAAGGACAAAGCCACTGAGATCTACAGGTTCGTGGGGCTGGAGATGGAGGACAGGGTGCGGGCGTGGATCGCGAGGAACACCAACAGTAACGCGTCGTCTCTGTCGGAGTGGAACTACCGCTACTCCACCACCAGAGACTCCAGAGCCACAGCGGAGAGCTGGAGGCTCCGGCTGGGCTTTGACATCGTCAGGACTTTGCAGGACCTGTGCAGTGACACGCTGGCCCTGCTGGGATACAGGCAGGTCCGCTCTGTGGCCGAGCTCCGGAACTTGTCCCACAGTTTAGTGGAGCCCAGGACCTTTCAGCCAGTCACATGAGGGTGGGAGATGTGAGGAAAGGAGAAAAAAGAAGCTTGATGATTAATTTATTTCTGCTGACTTGCCCCTCTGTCATGATGCTGATATGATGAATGTGACATATCTTATTTTTGAATAATGCCTCTAATTTCTGATGATTTGAAAAGTCATTTATTATCACCTGTATTTTCAATTTTTATGGTTTTGTTATGGACATTAAAAGTGCCAAATTTCAAGAGTTGATGCTAGAGAAAGTATTGATCCAAAATAAAGGCTATATTGCTGTATGTGCTGATTGTATTACTCTGCTCAAATAATATTCTGTATTCTTGAGTTGTACAGCAAAACGATGAACAGTGAACAACTGGTATGATCTAATTCCTCTACTGGAACTTTTTGCTGTTTTTTCACTATTTAACTTTCTTTTAAGTGTAAAAAAAAAACCCCACATTGCAAAGGGTTCAGGTACAATTTCAAAGTAAAGCTGACCTTAAGTCACACAAAAAGTGATGTTCTTGAAGGTGAGACACACAGGAGATGAAGGGGATTTATTTGTAAAATAAAAATTATAGTGCTTGCCTGCCAAGTTTCTCTAATGCATTTCGGAAAAGGATTAAAATGTCACATGTTGTAGGTAGAAAATCTTTGCTGGTGCAGTGCACAGCAGCTGTTTGCAAAGAGAATCTACATACAGAAAGGGAATATTGTTGTTTTTTTTCACTGTACATATTAATAACAGTGTTGTCCTGCTGAAAATGTGCAGATGTTATGTACTGGATATGTTTTTACATTTTTGTCAGTGTCACTATACTGTTTATATTTTTTAGTTTTTTAAAAAATAAATTATTCATATCTACATATCTACGTTATACATATCTAACACTGCTGAAATCTTTCTGCAATCATAGTTGTTTGAAGCATTTTTTTTTTTCATTCTGGGAGGAAAGTGTTGGAGAAGAAATTGGAGTGTTTGTGTTTTAGTGCTGAAAACTGAGAAAGCTGCAAATTCATCATCTGTTATCTTGTATTCCCACTGCGTCTGGGCCGTCTTTAAGCCAAATTTAAATCTTGTTGATGTGGAGGAAAGAATAGATATGTTATTGACTCAGGAGAACACAGGCTGTATTTTAGGTGACAGCTAACATTGAACCTACAAAGTTAAATAACGATAATATGATCAGTTAGACAATGCCATAGTTCTAACTATTACATGCAGAGTATACCTCACAGCCCACAGATTAGACAGCTGCAGCTTTTCTGCCAGCCATGCCATTTGAAATTGGCCTTTGTGTCTAAACAGAGAAACGAAGCGTGCCATCTCCAGACACCAGCCCATTTATTTCCGTGTAGAGCTGCTCTCTTGAGATAAATGCTGGAAGTAGTTTCTGAGGAAGAACTCATTGTATAAATCATTGCAGAGCCATTGATTGACTGTGATTTTCCAGCCTTTCAAATGCGAGCATTGTATCTTCCGACCCCACGGAGGCTGCAATTGTAGCCCCCCGAGAGCTGCGAGCATCAGTGCCTATAAGCTAAAGAAAGACACTCCAGGATGAAGAAAAGTACGCAATTTGAGTGGAACAGTCATGCTCCTCTGTGAGGACTATTAAATCTGAGAGGGTTAAATTGTCCCTTTAATAATGTATTTTTAGACCCCCATCCTCCATCCTTCCTATAGCTGCCCTATAGCTGCTGACATCAGGGAAATCACAGCCTGGAGAACAGATCTACAGATCCAGCTGAGGAGAAACAGGATTTAAGATGCATGGAGAAAAGAAGGGCCGTCTTTCTTTGAACTTAATCTGCAAGGCTACACAAACTGGCCATAAAGCAAGGGTTTATGACACCCGGGGAGATGTGCTTCATCGGTTTTTCCATCCGCACCCTGACACACAAAGCTGCAAGTGGCCTGAGTCAGCCGTCAGCTAATTACCCATTTCTTTGCACTCAATATCGGCAACCTCTTTCTGGCTCTTTAACCCTGCTGACAAATTTGGGCCTCATCGATGCTGGCGACAAATGCTGCTAAGAGATGCATGCTGATATTGAACAGCACAAACTGAATCTGCAGCGACTGTTGTGGCTTGATATGTAAAAACAGTGGCGCTTAGGCCAAAAAATCCAGTGAAGACTAGATGCAAGGGGAGCTCACAATCACAAATGGAAGAAAAACATTCTCAAACCAAGGCGGTAAAAGACAAAGTTTGCCGTTTTTTATTGTGCACCTGACCAATAAAATGTCCTGTGCTCAAGTGGACGCACGCTGACATCCTTCATGCTGACACCAGCAGGGAAGCATAGAGGGACACACTTTGACTTATTTGGGTTTTTTGACTCAGCAAAATGGTTTCAAATTGCAGGTTTTAGATGCTTTTTTCTTCTTTTTGTGAGTGCAAGCTCCCCCTGGCATCTTGTCGATTTTTTGGAGGTGGAAATGTAGGATGTATGTGGAGGCAGTTGGTTAGTGATGGACTGTGTGTGTGTTTGTGTGTGTGTGTGTGTTTGGGGGGGGTTGCGTAAGACAGGGAAACAGTGAGACAGAGTGAGAGACAGTGACTCAGAGGTGTGAAGCCACATTTACTGTAGCTACCATCTCTCATTATTTTTACAAAAAAAGCAAAAATTTCTGTCAAGATAGAGCGACTTGGCAGCAGGTTGATATAATGAGGAGGGAGATCGCCCTTCAACAGGAGGACCGGAATTCAAGTCCCTGTAGGCAAGCATCTGTACTGCTGAAGTGTCTTTGAGCAAGTCACTGCTCCAGTGGTGCTGCTCTGTTGCTGAGCCTGCGCTCTGATCTCCGCTGTGGAGACAGGCAAGTGACAAGAGAATTTTCCTACAGGAATCAATCAAGTATCACATTCACAGTTCACTGTAATGTATACAAAGAAGCCATGACTGTTTATAACAAAGCTGTACGTCTAGCAAGAAAGGATTACTTTTCCAAGATTATTACAGAGAATGCTGGAAACTCTAGAACATTATTCTCCACTATTGACCAGCTACTCAACACTGCCCCCACCCGTCTGCAGTTCTCTGCATCAAATTGTGAAGAACTTGCATTGTTCTTCAATAACAAAATAACTTCAATTAGAGCATTGCTGCTGATGTAAACACAGATGACCTCAGCAAACCCTGTAAAAAAGATGCAACCATGGGAAAATTCACTTGTATTACATTAACTGAGAAAGCAAGACTGTCACTGAGTGTAACTCCTCCACCTCATGTACTGACCCTGTACCTACAGCATTTTTTAAGCGGGTGTTCGATAGTGTTTCAAGTCATGTCAAAGATTATAAATACATCCCTTCAAACAGGCATCTTCCCAAATGCTTTCAAAACAGCTGTTGTAAAACCCTTACTAAAGAAACCCAACCTAGATGGTAATGCACTGACCAACTACAGGCCAATATCCAACCTTCCATTCATTAGTAAGATACTTGAAAAGGTAGTTTCAGTGCAAATAAACTCCTTTCTTAAAGAAAATAATATCCTGGAGGAATTTCAATCAGGCTTTAGAACATACCACAGCACTGAAACTGCTCTTACTAAAGTAATCAGCGACCTCAGACTAAATTCTGATGAAAATAAGGTCTCAATTCTTGTCCTCTTAGACCTAAGTGCAGCATTTGATACGATTGACCATGATATCTTAATCAATCGTCTTGAAAAGTTGGTTGGTCTTTCTGACTGTGTGTTAAACTGGTTCAAAACATACATCCAAGGGAGAAAGTTTTACGTCAGTCTTGGAGATCATGTGTCTGAGAAACATGACATCTGTTTTGGGGTTGCACAAGGGAGCTGCCTTGGTCCATTATTATTCTCACTATACATGCTGCCACTTGGTGACATCATTAGAGAGCACAATGTATGTTTCCATAGTTATGCGGATGACACGCAACTGTACATCTCTGCTGAACCAAATGATGCTGCAGCTATAAACTCCATTACTACCTGTCTTTTGGCAATAAATAAATGGATGAGCAAAATTTTTTTAAAGTTAAACGAGTACAAAACTGAAATCCTACTAGTCGGCCCTAAAACAAAAAGGGAAACGCTGTTTAATAATCTGGGAACACGGACTCCCTGGATTAAATCTGAGGTTACAAGTCTTGGTGTTATCCTAGATTCAGATCTAAGATTCAAGTCCCACATTAACAAGGTGATGAAAACATAATTTTTCCACCTGAGAAACATAGCTAAAGTACGACCATTTATAAATCAAAAAGATGCTGAAAAACTGATTCATGCCTTTATTTCAAGCCGACTTGATTACTGTAACACACTTTTTAATGGTCTCCCGAAAAAAAACACTGAGAGACTTCAGCTCATTCAAAACTCTGCAGCTCGGCTATTAACCAGAACCAAGAGGAGAGAGCACGTTAGTCCAGTTTTAGCTGCTCCACACTGGCTTCCTGTAACATTTAGAATTGATTTTAAGGTCCTCCTCCTTATATACAAAGCCCTTAATGGACTAGGACCAAGCTACATTGCTAACTCCCTTGTTCACTACATGCCTTCAAGAACACTGGGATCATCTGCTGCTGATTTATTGGAGGTTCCCAGCAACAGCTGAAAGAAAATCGGGGATGCAGCCTTTGTCAACGCCTAAAGCTATGGAACACACTACCTATAGATATCAGGGAAGCCAGCTCACTAGATATTTTTTAAATATCTTCACTTTAGCCTTTAACTAGCTATGACTTTCCTGATACAGGCCTTAAACTCTTTTTTTTTTTTTTTTGCAATTGCTTCGCACTAATGCACTGCTGCACCTCTTTTAAAATGTTGTATTTTACTTGATTTTATGCATTCTATGTACTCTATTTCTTAACTTTATTTTTATTATTATTCAGTGGGTTTTATTTTCCATCTTATGTTATGCTCATTCTATGTCTCATGCATGTCATTTCTTTGTTGTAAGCACTTTGAGCTGCATTTCTTGTATGAAAGGTGCTATGCAAATAAAGTTTATTATTATTATTATTATTATTATACACATTACATTATAATAATTATTACTACTTCAGTAGATTCAAAGACAACAGACTTGCCTTAATTGTCTTAATTATTTCCTTTCTTTCAGAATAGAATCAAGTAGCTGAAGAGTGACAAAGATCAAAGACTATTTTTGACAAAGCAATTTCCCTTGTATCAAACTTAATTGGTCATTAAAATCAGAGATTGAATATCGCAGCCTCGACGCTCAGAACGATTCCAGGTCACAGGCAGCAAGGAGCGTCGCTTCAGCGCAAAGCAGCTTTCAACAATGTTTTGATACGCGCCCTCTCGACCTTCCAGCATCACTGCTGTGTCAGTAAAATCAGCTCCACCATGTAAATCCCCCCCCCCCCCCCCCCCCTCCACCCCAGGCTGTAATCACCAGCCTTAACCATCCTCCGGTCGTAATGAGACGCGAGAGCGAAGGAGGTGTGGAGACGTCCTTGCAGTTCCTCCTCCAGCTGCAGGTGTGTCATCCAGGTTCATTATCCTGTGGTCGATTCTTTATGGCCCTTATCTGGGCAGACGGCCAGAAAGTTGGCAAATTATGAGCTCTCACTCACACACACACACACACACACACACACACACACACACACACACACGCACGTTCTAGTTCTCAAACAGGACACATACTCAGAAAAATCATGCTGTAATGACATTAGAGTTACAAAGCATACATTAAGCAAATTTTATGCTTTGCTCAAAATCATTATCAGTTTCTGTGTATGTGTACGTGTGTGTGTCTGTGTGTCTGTGTGTGTGTGCGCATACATAAACATGCATGTACAGATAATTGTGCACATACATATACTATGCATCCAGCAGCCAAGAGGACAATTTCCGCTCTTTGGTGAACACCACAAATTGCCCCCTTCTTGGAA
Organism: Centroberyx affinis; assembly: GCF_046629955.1. Lineage (NCBI taxonomy): Eukaryota > Metazoa > Chordata > Actinopteri > Beryciformes > Berycidae > Centroberyx > Centroberyx affinis. Next base: position 91,418 of record NW_027279745.1, read on the forward strand.
AGCATTGATTCAAGAAAGGTCAGAGGCTGGAGAAAGAGTAACACATATTGACAATCCAGTTAAAACGACTTGTGAAATGTGTTGCTGATGACCAGCGAAGCAACACTAGGAAATGAGTATTCCTATTTTGTATCTGGTATATATCAGCACTTTAAGATTTGTATCCGCAGCATACTCTGTTTATCATTTATCACAACGCTGCTGAAGGCTACAGTTCACACAAACTAGGTACATCCAGTGTATAATGCTCAGCTTGTTTGATAGAAAGGAAGAAAATTGATGAGAAAATGTTAATATATTGGAGCTCTCTTGACAGTAAAGCTCGCCAGCCTTTTCTCTATAGACACAACCGTTAAAATCCCAGTAGCACTGGCACAAACAGTTTGCATTTTTCACTCCCCTCACTGGGAGCCAAGTACGCCATTTATGGAGAGATTAAGGAGCATTTAAGACAGAATGAAACCACTCTGAGCCACAGTATCTTTATTACTGAAGCCACATGGGCCCTGAGCAGACATCAGCCTCTGTCACACTCATCACTCAAATACTGCTATTTAGCCCCATGCACACACACACACACACACACACACACAGCCCACTTCATGCACCTCTACCATACTGTATTCCTTCTCCATTGGTAATCTATACTTATCTCCCGCTGCCTCTCTCTCTCTTTAACGGTTTCTCTGTCAGATAAATGTCTCTCTTTATACACAAAGATGCCAAGGCCTTCAGCGCGGATGCTATATCTTTTGTAGTCAATGTTAGTTAGTTAGATTTTTTTATGATGTCTCTCCCAGTGTTGGGCTCCAGCGTGAGTTCGCTCACAGATCATTTATTGTGTTTTCCACTGATCCTAATAAGGGGCTTTTCATAGCGCACATCAAAAGGCCAGCTGGCAGAGTTGCATCTTGAATGCACCTCCTCAAGGTAAATGCAAGCGGGCCCCCGTCAAACTTAGCACCGTCAGCGATATCACACGGCGCAGTTTAAGAAGACAGTAGTGAAGCTCAACAATGTACTCAACTATTTCATAAATCAGTGAATGCACTAAAAGCTTTCTTCATCCGCAGGTCAACAACAGCAACCCATATAAAGTACTATATGCATGTATCATTGGGGTCGGAGTTCTCTCTTAACTGTCAGCGGGATCTAAATCACTGGTTTACATCTTTAGAATAATTAAATGCCCAATTGATCTCGTCCTTTATTGCTCTATTGGGTGGAAAACACACTCCATGGGGGCATATGGTGATTGCTAAATTGCTGTGATATTGCTAAGGGTAATTAGGCATATTACAATTTGAGGTAATAGGTGTCATAAAATTAAATTTTGAAAAGTGTCTATATTTCATGAAAGGCTGGGGCTATTTTGAGCCTTTCATGACGCAGAATGAAGCAGACGCTGCAGTTCCGGAAAGAGACGACTCTCTAATCTAAATAGTGAGATGGAACGATGACACACTATCAAGCACCAAGTCAGGCAAAGACGGGCTACATCCAAGACTCCTCAAGAGGTAAACAATTGGATATGTAAGTCCATTTAATGTGCAGGTTTTCTCTGCTTGAACCTTAACAATGGCATTTGCAGTTAGGATTCTACTAAATTGATAATAGATTAATAAAAGCTGGAATAAAATTGTGTGAGGCTCTATAGTATAGAGTGTTTTCAGTGTGGTTGAATGCATTTAAAGCTTGAAACACTGGGACTAGTTTTGTATTCCAAGACTTGTCTCCCCTGACCCCTTCTGGGCGATCTCAGTAGAATATAGTAGAACAATCTATCTCAGTAGAGTGTTGGTGTTCAATCACACATCCCTCTGACGTCCCTCTCACTAAAAGAATCTCTCACCCCCGAGGAGACTCTTCCCTCCGGATGCTTTTTTTTGTAGAAAAACCCGAATCTTTTTCAAGTGAGCAACACTTTAGATGTTTTAGATGTGGATATTGGTCGTCCTCTGCTTCAGCTTCGCTCTCCTCCTTTCATTTCCAGCTTTGCTTTCAGAAGACAGTAGGCGTGAAAGTGTATGTGGGATTTTTTAAATGTGTCTCCTCTCTTCTGGAAGTCTTTTACACGAGGCGGACTAAAGAGTGGTATGAAGTGTAGGCCGCAGTATCACAGCGGCAGTGGGAGGAAGGTGTGATCACAAACCCCGGGGGCTCAGCGGATCACTGTAGTGTGGACCGGGCTTTCCAACCCCTTCATCCCAACACGCCGTCTCCTCTCTTTCTTCATCTCTCTCCTATCTAATATTTCAACTGGGCTTACTTTGCATCAAACGCGTCCTTTTCTCTTTCTTTTCTTCTTCTGTTTTTCCCCCCCTCTGGATAAAGGTACGCCAACACTGTCAGCACTTCCTCAATGAATTCCCAACTACCCCTAATTTTCAGACTCATACATAATTCACCAACAAAGGGCATGTACCGAACAGAGCTGCATCTAGCTGGGTTAACTATCTTCTCCTCTTTGGTTTAATTTGAATAGATTTCATATTCTTTGGACTGGCATCTGAGATACCCAATTTCATATGTGAAAAAGGAAAAAGAAAGAGGGAGGATGGGCTTGAGACAGTGGGAAATGAAGCCTAACTACAAGAACAGCAGCTTGGATGGCTGATCTGCGGCTGTCTGTGGGTTTACCCAAGGTTTTTAATGATTTACATGCATACAAGTTGTCTTTTTAGTTTTTGGGCACCTTTCCAGGTACTGTCCATTTCTCTCTCGATGGTTTTGTGTGCTGTAGAGATGTAGCACTTTGATGCAAAATAATTCATTTTAAGTGGTCCAAATATGAAAAGATCTCTTGAGGAAGCAGCGGCCTGTCTTTGTATAGTCCGACTGGTTCTTCAGCACCACAGCATATAGACCGGCGTATAAACCTGCGAGACAAGACACTCTATCATTGTGCCTCTTCTCTTTCTCCTCTATCTTGCTCTCCCGCTCTCTCTCTCCCCCTCCCTCCTTTTGTTTCCAGGCACACAGCTTCGGTCCCATCGGTACCTCAGGGCTGACATGTCCGCTGATGCTAACAAATGACGGGCGTCCCCCCTGACAGCAAGTCCATCTGTCTGTGTCAGAGTAATTGAATTTCATAAATATAATCAGAGGGGTCTGTTATGAAGGGACCTGTACTCCGGTCTCCTCTGCATCACGGCTGTGTATTATTCCACACACAACGGATACTGTCTGCAACCAGATTAACAAGGGGGGAGCACAAGCATGGCGAAAACACATACAAGTGATGTTCATCCATCAGATAGACATTAGTTTTGCACCCGACAAATAATGAACAGGGAACCGATTCAGCCGCAGTATTTGTCTTGCCATCTAATAGGAAGCGGAAGTTGCCAGTGACATGCAGGTTTGATTGATTGGGTAAAGGAAGGGGCCATTGATGCCCCATTCTGCCATCATGTTGATTTGTTGTGGTTTGAGAAGGAATAGTGCTTAAAAACTCCACTAGACAATTTGACATTAATCAAGTGAATGAATACACTGCAGGCAATCCCCCACTATCGGTCAAAACAAAACAAAAAACTTCAAAGCAGCTGATGGGGACAGACTTCAAGTCGCAGTTCCCATTCATTATTTGCCAAAGTAGGGCCACAGTATTCCCACTGACCAGCATGTGCTGATTCAATCGCTGTCAGAGAGTACAGACTTAACATTATGTGCTGCTGAAACAGATGCTTCTCAAGAACCATATGCTCAATAGAAAGCCTCTAATTAGCTGTTAAATGAGCCAAGCCTTGACCTGAGAAGCTCCCTCAGAGGAGTAGTTAATCCCTGTTGATGCAGTTTGAGGAATCATTGATCCAGAGGCCCATCAAGCTTTAGTCCATGAGAATGCTATCGACCAAGGCATCCGCAGCGTCCTTTCAGTCAAGCTACAAACTTACTTCAAAGGATTTCTTTTTTAAAAACACCCCATCCCTGTTCGGTTGGTGTAGATGATCAGAACAAAGATTCAATTGACAGGGCTTCAGGGTTTCTCAAACACTGCAATCTAATTAGTGGCAATAAAAGCCTCAAAACCTCCTTTGACGATGGCACTCTTGACAGAGATTATCTCTCCCCCAAGCTGATGAGAGCGGAGAAGCAGCGAGAGATCAGGAGTCTCTTGATGCCACTGTAAGAAGGGAGAGCTTCTGTTACTAGGGGCAATAACACCATGTCAGATTACTCCATACAGAATCAAAACAAAACTGCAATGATCTATCTGAAATTATGAAATATCCTGGCTCCAATTAACACCCAAATGGATCACAGTCCCCCAAACACTGTTTAGTTCAGAATATTTTCTTTCAGAACCATTATATACAGATCAAAGCAACACATATCTGGACAGATGACCTCACTTCACTGACTCTCTTCAAACTGTCATCCAGTGTGGTCACGCAATCATATAACTCTCACATATGTCAAGCGGCATAACCTGTGCAGAAGAGGACAGAGGCAGTGATTGGCTGATTCACACGGTCTCCGATGTTCAAGCCCTGATAGATTTTATTTCCAAAACAATTGACAGTTTCTCACATCTGCTGTGCTTTGGGAGAAACGGCCTGGGATGTGGAGTGAGTGCCAGCATATGGCATATTTAATTCTCATCTGCTTCCCCATAGACGTTTTAGACCTGGTAGCCCCCGTGCCCAGCACACACCTCCTGCTAGTTAGGGATTCACAGGCATTTCCAGACCAATTCACATCGTTGGGTTGACCTTGCTGAATTAATTAGCGCGCTTTCTGGCCACCTGAGCCTGGGTTTCACATGCTCTCTCTCTCTCTCACACACACACAGTTTCTCTGACACACACACACGTGATCAAACAATCCACAAGATCTCCCAAAGCCTCAGACTTTGACCAAAGTTGCAAGGGAAACATTTCAAATGTTTGGAAGTTGTCCATTTTATATTCCCTGACTTGCAGAAACACAACTCAAAATTTGATTTGTCTCAATGAGATTCAATCACTGACATTCAGCCGAGATGCAGAAGCTTATTTCTCAGATATCCCAGATCAGTGAGTGTCTTTCAAGGCGCTATTTGTACTTAGTCATTTTTTCTCTGTCCTTGTACAGAGAGTGCTCCTTTAATGGATTCGAACACTAAACTGATGAAGGAGCATTTATTGGCTTATCGGGACAAAGCAGATTTCTGAGCGAGCTTTTAGAATCAGAGCTCCTGTCTGTAATGGGATAATGGTCTTGTCTCAAATGAGAGACTGTGTAGATCCGCTCTTGCCAATAGAAAAATATATTCCAAAAGAGATACCAGAAGCGTTGGCTCCTGCACATGCTTTTGTGAAAATTTGATTAAAATGATTGAGCCCTGTTCCTGCTGGCAAGTTAAGCCCCTTACTGAATGTTAACCCTTTACTTCCACGTCAGAGGCATAAACTGTCCTCAGTTTGATGTTTGTCATTTAAAATATAATGTTGGAATGAGAAAAGTAGTCTTGGTTGGGTAAATTGGGTTTAAAATGCCAACGTACGGCTGTCTAGCCTCATGATCTGAACCAACGCAAGCAACATATAAAGTGCCACGCTAGTCTGGGTTTGGTGTGAATTGAATTGTGTGAATGTTGAATATACAGTACAGAGAGCCCCAAATGGAATGGCAATGAGATGTTGAGATGTTGAAGAAAAAGATCAATTTCAGTTTGCGCTGCCTTCTGGCACTCCAGTGTTTCAATTATGTATCATAGCAGTCTACAGATTCAAGTGGGAAAGTCAAAGTAGTGAGAAATAAATGCCGTCCGTCGCCACATGGCAATGTGAGAGCTATATTCAACAGAACAATCTACTATGCAACACCTTTTTGTTATTATCAATCCCCCAAAAAACTGAATGAGATGCTAAAAACAGCATTGATTGCGAGACAACTCATTATCGACTGACCCCACTGTCAAGGAACAGACCTGACAGGTTATTCAGTCCAGGAACGCAAAGAACAAAACTGGAAAATACAGCCTTCATAAGGTAGTTGGGGATCAATAGGTGCAACTCTTTCTCATTCAAGTCTGATTTAATTTCAAGTCTGCAATATCCTACTATGGTGGAGTAATTCATACATACTTACAGTTGGAATCCCATAAACTATTCATACAATCTTAATAGGTTATTTTAAAGCTGAATTCAAATAGACCATGGTCATTCAATTTCCATATAGCTTCCTTTGCAATCATGCACGAAAAAAACACAGATAGAAGATAAAAAAATACCCAGAAAATGAAAAAAAAAGACAAAATGAACATGCTTAAAAAAAATTAACGCTACATAACAATTTCGAGCTTTGACATGAATCTAAAGTAGCCTATATAATTTCCAGTGTCTTTATGAAAATGCTTTGTGTGAAGCTCACTCTCTGTTTTTTCAGTAAGGAAATAATGAATTCACAGACATCAGATAAACAGCAGCCAGGCATACGGGATGGTCACCCTGGCTTTGACCATTTCCATAGTAATACATCTCTTTTCATGAAAGGAACTTTGTAGTCAAAGGGTTTTAAAGAGATGGATAGAGCCATAAAAATCTCTTGTTCAGTGGCCCTGAAAGATGAATACTGACTCTGTCAGCCATGCAGCACATGAAAGAGTTTCCATTATTTTGATAAACACCAAAAACCCACCAGAAATTGACTGAAATGGAAGCCTGTGTTGACTGTTGTGAATGGTCCTTTAAGTTACACAGTGACAGTGTGAAATCTTATATACAATATTATATTGCTCATGAATAGATCTAGCCCTCCTCTAAAAAGACACATATGATGGAGAAATGAACCAGTGCAGAGATAATATGATTATGATAACTCATAACTGAAATCGACACGGCAGCGAAAGGGCTAAGTTAGTGGAAATAAAATATCACACACTGCACACATACAGGATGCACACCATGCACACACACACACACACACACACATACACAAACAATTCATTTTCTCAGTGTGTTTATCTGGTGTGCATCTTTAAAAGTGTGGATGTGCAAAACAACAGCAGCAGTATCTGTTGCTGCAGAACTTACTGAGACACAAAGACAATGTGAGATTTGTGCATCATGAAAAGTGTGGAGGATTACAAAAATCGATATATGCTATACATAACAAAGGGTGAAAGATTGAAGTTTATATACCAAATTTGCAAAAAAATTGCTGGTATTCACATGGATAGGTCTACAGGGGGCCAGACATACATGTACAGAGATGTCATGTATGTTGATCTAAGCATTTTCTCTCTCTTATCAGTCTTCTTAGTTCAGAGCTTATGCACTCCAGATACAACGAGAGACCATTAATGCCTTTAAATAAGAACAGCAGACATATTTTTTTAAAAGACATAGTACAAATGAGCTATTTTTGAAAATATGTCTCTTGTTTCTGAAGGCCTAGACGGCCTCATCTGCAAATCGGTACATCTGGACATATTTTCTTCATATTTTCTACATCTGTACAGGATTTAACACTCTCATAGTCAGAACATGTATATACATATACATATACTGAATGCTGTAAAGATCAATCCAGAGTATAGGCAGTTGGTATTCACAGTGCAGGTCCTGCCTCAGCAGCCTCCTAGTTGGCTGAGACTGGGCTGTTTGGACTGGAGGCGTTGAACAGTCTGATTCTAATTCTTCGTCTAATTCATGATTTAGCTTCATCTCCACTCAGGTAAAGGCTCCCAGTGTGATCGATTCTCTCCAGCCTCTTGCTGTCATCACCATCACTTCCCAACCATCCCTTGTTTTGTTTCTTTTCTTCTTGAGATGTTTGTTCGGCGCTGGCCAAGCGGGCAGAGATCCCTCTGTTCCCACTCAGGACTCGTTCAATGTAACGACCGGCGCGCTGGTGTGCAACCGACCACGCCGCAGGGAGCGAGGAGGCCATGACTTTGCTGGAGGGGGAACCCCGCTGCTCTCCCCCAATTAAAGCCACCCAGTCGGCCCGGCCACCTGCTGGTCCGGAGAGAAATATCATGTTTGCTGCAGCCTGCCTCTAATCCAGTCAACTGAAGACAAGACAGCTGTAATTTGGACCAGAAAACTGTGGAACGGGGGCAGACAGCGTGACCTGAGGCTGGCGTGGCGAGGCCTGATATAGCAGACTGTCAGATGGGGATGTTCTCTCTCCAACACTTCAGTTTCCAAGGCGTACTCACACTGAATACGTTCAGCAGGCAAATCAGATGCAGATAGATGGTTCTTTAAACACCTGTGAGCTTCCATGTGCATGTCATGGCCAAGCCCCATCTGAGGAGCTGTTTTCATGCTCTCATGGCACAAATACAAAACAAGCTCCGAAGATACTTTTTCTCCATCAGTGTATTGGTCTGTTGCTATGGTACCGGCACCACAGCCGGCTCTCTTTTCTTGGAGCTGAGAACTCCTCACATTCATGGTATGCAAGGTTTTGTCAACATGGCTAATGGGATCTAAGCAATCTTATCAGTCAAGAGCTCCTGGACTCCATTTACAAGGAGCAGTAATGCCTTGACCAGAGAACAGCAGACACCTCCTTAGAAAAGAGATGTATTACATGTGAGCAATTTGTTTCTGAAGGCCAAGGATTCAATCTCAAAGTAATATGTTGCAGCAAGTTGCCTGAAATCCTTCATAGATGTGTGTGGAATATCAAACTATCACTCAAACTACTATCAAACAAAACTATCATTACTGTAAAATAGAGTTCAACCAATATGAGTTTTTGAACGGCGATACCAATATTTTTGGACTGAAGTCACCAATAGCTGATATTTTGCACTAATATTCAGTATCTTCAAAGTTGACCAGTTTCATGCCAAAAAACTGCAAAGCTTCAGTGTTTCCAACATAATTTTATTCTTGACAAAGTGGAAAAACCTTTGAAACAGCATTTAGACACTAAAACTCTCCATTGAAACAACTAATTAAAGCAGGGTCACCCACCCCACATATTCAATGGAAGGCAAACTCTGGGATACGTTACTGCCTTTAAATGAATAATTATTTGACACAAAATGATTACTGGACAATGAAATGAATAGAGAATACAGCTGTGGTCAGGGAAGAACCTCCATCATGTGGAGGCGGATGACACTGACTCAAATATTTAATAAAAGACCAATATGAGCCCAATATATCAGTCTACCCCTAATGTGAAATACAGCCAACCATTAACCAAGGCTAAATGCTTGATGTTGTCCTCTTACTGTACCGTATGCTGTTGTGAATAAAACAACTTTAGCCAAGTCTAATGTTTAATTTATTTCATGAATGCATTCAGGGAGAGAGAGAGAAGAAGAAGAGCAAAAGAACAAGTGTGGCACCATCGATCTCTGTCTGTCTCCGGACCTTGGGCAGAGAGCGGCCCCCTTCTTTTACCCGCTTACAGACACAGATGGAATGCACAAACACCACACATGGTCAAGGGTAAAGTGGGTTACTCTGCAACATTTTATCAATTGTGTTGTCTCCCTTTGGTGCCTTCATGTCTGACACCCGGCCCCTCGGTTTCCACACAGAAGCCCAAATATCCATGGGTCCTTCATCCTTTGACCCCACTGAGACCTTTCCCCATGGAGCTTGTTGTGCATATTTTAATTTACATCTCGCAAGTGGACACAGTTAGGATTACACACACACTCCAAGGCAGAGAGGATAAGGGAAGGGTTTCTAAAAGTGATTGATGAACTCCCGCTCCTTCTACAAAGGAAGTCCCGCCTTTCTGGTTTCCCAACAAAATAAAAAAAATTAAAAAAAAATGTAAGTCCCACTGTTCTGGTTTCATGCACACACAAAAAATAGCATATATATGCCAGTAAAATTCAAATGTAAACATGGCTGTCCCCTTTGGGCTGATGTGAGTGAAAAGATGAATTATGTGACCTACTTTTCCCTTCAGAAAGCGAGAGAAAAAGTTCAGTGTCTGTGCCCTCTGTGTTTCTAGGGACCTAGTGTAATAATAATGTCATTGGTACCCATAGTGTGGGAAGATAATTTATTTTAATTAATGCATACTAAACATAAACATAAACACTATGTCGACAAGTCTGTGTTTGTAAAAAATAATGACACTGGTGTTGGTGTCCCGTGTTGGAAATAGAATCAGTCTTCACTAAATTGTGTTTCATAGGGTGTGTCTCAGAGGTCAGGAGGCGTGGTGTGTGTGTGTGTGTGTGTGTGTGTGTGTGTGTGTGTGTGTGGCATGAGGCTGGTATATAGCAGGCAGGAGTAGAGTGAGCAGCAGGGAGAAAAGAAGATGGCCCAAGTAATGCTGTGTCAGCTGCAGGGTTGTAAGAAGCTGTGGGGTCTCAGCAGTGGCAGGAGGCTGGGATATCGTTTTATAGCAAGTCACCCTTCCTCTAATGCCTTACTGTTTGTATTGGAGGAGGCTGAGCAGCACACACATGTGAAAGTATTAAGTCAAAAAAAGCAATTTTGGAGTTTGGAGGCTCTTTTTAATCTTACATCAAGCTATCAATAACTGTTGAAGCAGATGAAGCAGTACCTGAGCGAAGGAACCGTCAAACATTTATCATGTACTGTTTGCTATCAAATTTATGGCTGCTTTGCCAACGTTTGAACAGCACCATTTGGCCCAAAAATGTCATGAAAAAAGAATGACATTTTCCTATTTAACTGGCAGTTGCTGTTGAAGAGTTGTATGTGCTGCAGCAGGTTTTAAACAAGCTCAAGTTCGTTTGAAAAGGGAAATACGAGGAAGAATGGAGGACCTAAATCAATGTTTTTAGCTGCAACCAGTAGTTAATATAGGTGAGTCTGTCAGACCGTCTCTCCGCCCCGAACATTTCACATCATTTTGTGAACCCAGTATGCAGGACTGCACTGCTAAATGTATCCCCGTATGTTTGGAAACATTTAAGAGCCAACAATTGAGTGATGGGAGCAGGATGCGTTGTTTTAAGTAACCCGTAAGACGTATTAGTATTTCATATTTGGCTATATTTGTGTATATGTATTATTCTTTCGTATTTGGTTTCATAGGGTCAAACAGGTTGCAGCTCATCACAAATTACATGTTTGTTCCTCTTGCATTTTCATTCAATCCATGAGAGATTTTGTGATGATGGGGTCAAATTGCTCACTGTCAGAACTGATGCGTCAAGCTATGCTGAACGATCACCACTCGCATGACAAAACACTGGCCTGTGTTGCTCGGCCGACTCTCCCACTCTGCCACACACAGTTGCCATACAAAGTGTTTTTAAACCAGGTAGCGGTACCTTCTGCAGCAGCTCCCAGGCAGCTGATGTCAACACCACCACCACCAAGACGAAGGGTATTTATCATCCTTCTGCAACTTGAAGATCTTCACCTCGCTGCAGGGAATAGTTTAATTTGCTTCCACCTTCCCCCATCTTCCACCTGTTTCTAACAGCCACTCATACTGTAAGTTATAATTATGGTCCTGTACAAATGCAATATGCATTTTTTAGGAGCGTTAGAGTTGTATTTCATTCTCCATACTGCATTCTCTAAACTCTGTGTTACAGTCCTTTTTTAGGGCAGGGTCGTTACTGTTTCTTGTTGTTGTTGTTCTTCATTTGTAGGTGTAGTATCTAGTTTTTATCCAAAAAATTCCAATATTCCAAAAAATAGGACTATAAGTATTTTACAGTGATAAAGAAAAAAGAAAGAAAAGCCTACCTTCATTCTCCTTGAAGTATGGTGTGTTAAAATTTGCATGTCCCTCTTCACTAATTACTCTGATCAATTCCTTCACATTCATTCCTGCAATTTGGTTGCCTGCCATCTTGTTTTGTCCCTACTGCTCATGTTACTCCTACATACAGCATATTGGCCTCATGCCACATGAGGTGCACACACACACACACACACTACGCATTCTGACCTCTGAGATACAGTCTATGGAACATGACTCAGTAAAAAATAATTCTATTTCCCACACGTACAAATTTCATTATTTTTACACTTGGCCCCTAGAAACACAGATGTGTTGACATAGTGTTTATGGTTATATTTACTTCTATTTATGCTATTAGTTTAGCATGAGTTAAGCAAAATAAATTCTCTTCCCACACATACTGATGTCATTATAATTACACTGGGACTCTAGAAACACAGAAGGCACAGACTGTGTTTGTTCTCTTGCTTTTTTGGAGGGAAAAGTAGGTCACATAATTAATTTTTTTACACGTGTGCATAAAGGGGGCGACCATGTTTACATATGAAGCTTAACTACTTTGAGTGGGTGGGAAACCAGAAAGTGGGACTTCTGGTGGTGACGTCATCAATCATCAGTCAAACCTTTTGACAGAAACCCTGTCCTTATCCTCTCTCATATTGATTTCAACAATGTGATCCATGTTGCTTAAGTCAATACTGATGTTACAATCAATGGGTCATAATGAACCAGTGCAACATACAGTGTTGTACAGAAATACTGCATTAGTGCACTTTCCTGTAAATTATATTCAACTAAACCTAAACTTTGTTTTATCATTGCAAGGACAGTCTTTATTTATTGAACATATATAATTAATGTGATTATTAGGTCAACTTAAAGGATTTTGGTGTCTGCAAAAGTAAGTGACAGCACTTCCACCGTTTTTGTAGAATGACCCAAGATCATTTTCTCAGCTACAGTGGTAAGCAAAACATTATGATGTCACAGTGAAGTTGACCTTTGAACCTTTGGATATAAACTGTCATCACTTCATCATTTTACCTATTAGACATTTGTGTGAAATTTTGTCATAATTAGCGTATGAATTCTTGAGTTATGGCCAAAAATGTCTTTTGCGAGGTCACAGTGACCTTGACCTTTGACCACCAAATTCTAATCAGTTCATCCTTGAGTCCAAGTAGACGTATGTGCCAGATGTAATGAAATTCCCTCCAGGCGTTCCTGAGATATCGCATTCATGAGAATGGGACGGACGTGAGGTCACAGTGACCTTGACCTTTGACCTTTGACCACCAAAATCTACAAGTGGACGTTTGTGCCAAATTTGAAGAAATTCCCTCAAGGCGTTCCTGAGATATCGCGTTCACGAGAATGGGACGGACGGACGGACGGACGGACGGACGGACAACCCGAAAACATAATGCCTCCGGCCACATCTGTCGCCGGTGCGGAGGCATAATAAACTCAAATCCCTAACTCAGATGACACACTAAAATAGTTAATTTATTGTGCCATTGGAGCTTTGTCCTGTCTGACAGAGTCTCTGGCTTTGGACAAGGCTAACTGCTGGCACAAAGCATTCCCATTGAGAGTTTGAAACCCCTAGGTGAAGGATGATCTTTAAGACAATCCGTGAGTCATACTGTGCCAGAAGTAATAAGAGAGAGTTCTCACTGAAGTAAAACAAACATCATCCCCTGCCAGGAACTCAACAGCATATGAGTTTCAAAATGTGCCACAGAAAGAAGGAGATAAAAATAATGCCTCACCACAGAGAAAGGAGGCTAACTGGGAGCCATGCTTTAGATGCCCGTGTGTTGACAATTTACAGTCTACTCTTTGATATAGCTACCGAATACTGCCTCTATCACAGTTACATGGCAGTAATCGCCCTCTATCATCCCACAGGGAGCGAAAACTTTGTTTCAATTTCTGCCTAAAAATCCAAGTGAGGGCCCAAGTGTATTATTCAGATTAATGATGTATTTAAGGGTATCACTAGGAAGTGTCAGTGTCCTCTGACAGTGGGAAAGCTTATTAAAATCACAAAGCAAAATGACTTGAAGGCATTTCCCTCAAGAGTTCCTAATTACCCTGTCAACACTGCTATCTCAATTCCTCCAAGTTTCTTGGTTCTCGATGCTCCTGCTGTTTTTGACCGTCATAACGCAGCAGTAACCTGCGGCCTGTGTAGTCGTATCTAAATTCCCAGCGTTTATGAAGGACATTTCTACCGTGAGTCAGATTTGAACTTTTAGCGAACGTTTTTCTGATTTAACCATGACCAAAGCCTTTCCCTAACCTTAACCAAGTTGTTTTACTTGCCTAAACCTAAACTTGCAATAAGCAATATCAGACCTTATAACCAATCCTGAAACCAATGTGTGCTATGTGAAGATTTCATTGACACATAATGATATAAACCAATATCCACACACGCTGCCAGCTGCGTTGTTGTTTTCACCTCTTTTCTAAAGCTTGTTGTCAAATTCTGCGCCTGAACGAAGCTCCTCCCGGACCATTCAGTTGCTTTTCAGTTTTTTAAAACTAGCTTAATTTAAAAGCGGTCCTCACCCCCTCCCATTCGTAAAAAAAAGTTTCCATAATAGCGGAATCGATGAAGCGAGCGAGTAAACTTGTCAAACTAGAAAACTTGCTACCTGCCTCTTCTCTTGTCATTGTGGGACATGTAACCTTCAGCAGGAGAAGGTTCTGTCAAAGTGAGACTGGTAACCGGCGACACTTCTCCATAGATGCAGTTAGCTTAGCCTGTTAGCCTTTACGCACGGTGCTTTGCTAGGTTTGTCCTTAGTAGGTCTCCATAGAGCAGTGGCTTTGCTGTGCTTTATTTACAAATGTTCTGTCACCCTCTAGTGGTCAGAAAATTTCACTCATTGCAGCTTTAACCAAAGTTGTTTTATTCGCCTAAAATTAACCGTTTGCAAACCTTTGGAACGTATTTTCAATTCGTGGCGGAGAAACGTTATTTTCACAGCATGTAAATTGGCGTTTCAGAATTCGTGTCCATTTCACGACTTTTTATTTTTATGAGATCATGTCATGACCTGCTCTGTGGAGAGTTCTGCTGTAACCTTGAACTACCCGGGAGTCTTCTCCGCCGTGCTCCGTCTCTTTTCTCTTCCAATATAAACAATCCTCTCAGATCAAGCAGAGCATCAAGCAGTGACCCGCTCTCCTACGGCTCCCCCGGGACGTTAAACATGGTCGCCTGCTGGTGATTCAAAGTGGTTGACGGGGGGGTGGGGGGCGTTGGGGGACTGACACAGGGAATATTTAGAGAGGCGAGTCACTCCATCTTCTACCCTCGTACCCTCTGTAAGTGTTATCCGCCAGGGAGCCCCGCCGCCTCCTCCTCCTCCTCCTGCTCGGCGTCTCACAGCTGCCTTTGAAACAGAAGTCATTTCAGGGGGAAACAGCCTATTTCGTTCTGTTTTGTGGTGACATTTTTATGAGTTTGCAACTCTCGGGGGAGCAGCAGCTTAAGCTAAGCGTATTGTGCCCAAACTTTTCTAATAGAGAGGTGGGGTTTTCATATCACAGATGAGAACTAAAGAGAGAATATTGCTGCGCCCTCCCTGCCTCTCTGGATAGCTTTCTCTCTCTCTCTCTCTCTCTCTCTCTCTCTCTCTCTTTCACTCTCTTTCTCTAGCTGTCTATCTATATCTCTCAAGCCACCCTGGTTCTCCCCGTCTCTCTCTCTATCCTGACTGTGTCTGTTTAGTTCTGTTTCTCTCCATATCCCTGCAAGCTGTGTGTCACCACGGCTGGCATTACAAAGTGTACACCACACGCTGCTCCACTGGGACTCCGCTACCATCTGACAACTGAACACCATGTCTAGTCACCATCTGTAAATGTTTTCAAGTTAGACGAACATTCTGAGCACAACAATTGAAAACTGCACTTCTGTAAAACATATATTGATGATTATGTATGTGGATAGTGACTAATTTCTTTGCTACAGTGTGTAAGCAATGCCAAGAAACCCAGTCCGACAGATAAAAGGGGTTTCATCAGCAGTGCTGTTGTGTTTCAGCTGGGCTTTTCTGTTCTATAGACAAGGACAAGGATGAGGAGGCCTATTTTCTATCTGCAGAAAAGTGATTTTTTTTGTATGTAAGCAGCTCAGGAGCTCTTTTGTCAATCAACATGTGTGAGACTTGATTTAATGAGACTTAATTACTGTGCATTATAATACTTTGCAAACGTCCACCTGTCAGTTAGCACTGACCCAGTCAGAATCTGCACAAGAACACAGTCCTAATTTTTAATTCTGAACAAATTGGTAATGATTATGCAACCGCACACACATGCAAACACACAGGCCGTCATGCACTGCACATGCAGCCACACATGTAAACGCACGTCCACACACGCAATTGTGAATATCAAACGTTTTGTGCAGTTCACGTGGCTCCACACTTTAAAAAGGAATAAGCTGGTCATTCAGACGACTGTTGATCCTTGATATGGAGTGTTTTGTTTCTTTCCATAAGTGCCCTGATGTATATGGACCACAGAATGAAATGAGGGCAGAAAATATAGAAGTCTACTAATCTGAATGCAGAATGTGTGGTTAGTTCACGTGTCAGTCAGCATACACACTGCAGCGACATGCATGTAAAAAACATGATTTTTTTTTGTGCTGCACAGCAGATGCGGCCACCCGTCCACACATGTATTTCAACACAGATGGACATCATCTATCTTTCATAAAGCCGTTCCCAAGCCATACCTTTCTTGCTGACATGTCACATCTGAACATTTTGCATTAGCAAATACAAAAAGTCATTTCAAGACAAGGGGAAAAAAATGAGAAAATGAACCGACATCAGAAGTAATTGTTTCTTGTTACTTTGAATCTTTTTCAACTAAATCATGAGCAAAAGATAACAGTGTGATGTGCGCTGAGGATTCTTTCCCCTTGTTCTCTCTTATATGAAAACAGAAGTACCACTCTATCTTCAGAGGATATTATTGAGCTCACTCTTGCACAGAGCTTTATTCCTCAGAAGTATTTTAATTGGGGTATTTGCATAAGGCTTATGGAGAAAATAACACTGTGGTGAAATGAGTTGTTAGTAATACAAGAATAGCTGTGAGACACAATTGAATATTTTTTTTTATCAATTTCCTTTGACAATGAAGCATATCATTCTGTTAACATGATCAATCCTGTGGCAATGCCTATGAATGCCTTTGCAAGTTCCAACTCAAGCATATCGTTTGATTATTTTACTGTTCCCTCGATCAAATGTAGAAATAATTAAAAAGGGGGGAAATCAATTCAGTACAGCTCATTGTTTTGATCTGTATTAATCAAAGAGTGAGCTCTCTAAATAAATCAGCTCTCCCAATTTCCTGGCAAGTGTTCCTGGCACCCTGCTGTGCATATTTGTCACTGGGGCCAAACATGTTCAGAGACCGACTGAAATCTCTTATGTGAAACCCATTGGGAACACCATTTCTGGGATATGGGATGGCTGCAAAAGTGACTTGCAGGGTACTTCATGTAGTTGTGTAGCATTTTCATAACATTATGGTTTTATCAAGATACCTGTCCGAATGCATTATTTAAGCCTATGGAAAATATTGCTTGGTGAAATAATTGGTGCAATAATTTCTCAATGTCAGCCAGGAAACATTCAATTTTGATGACTTCAGAAGGTGAATCACTGAGGCTACACAACTATATGGCTCTAAGCATACAAAGTACAGCCCATTTCATGCTAAGGACTGTTTTAATGTTGAGCGTCTAGTTAGTTTTTATAAGCTTTTATAATTTATATCTGCTGATGTTGGGTCTGACATGTCACAGCGTAGTGCAGCCATGAGCAGGAGACTTTTCTCTTTCCAGCTTTCCAAAGGATGCAGGTTTAAAACTGCATATGAAAGTTTTTGTAACAATAAACACATTTTTCAAAGTACGGTGCTTGCAAAGCTTTCCAGTTTGATCAAACCAAACAAAAGCCGTGCCATAAATCAGTTTCAGAACGTAGACTAGTGATGCACAGACACCCTTGTTAATTATTCATGATTTAGTAAATAACACTTTTTTCTCTCAATAATTTACAGTATATTTCATATGAATATGATATTTTAATAGCGTCTACTAGGACACTCTTTAGAAAAGCCCCTACCCACACACACACACCCAACACCCCTAATGACTTCAGCTACTCATAATTTCTGATTTTGTACAAATCCTCCACTGACACCAATTCATTAATTCTTTATGGACTTGCTGTGCTTTGAGCGCCACCTCTGGACAATCTTTAAGTGGCTCTGCCAGCGTTTCATACATTTATGGTGCATTCAAAGGAACTCAGAAATTTTAAACACTTATGGAGCTTTGCAGCATTCACTTGGAAATTTGTCAGAGAAACCAGACATACACCCCCCAAAGTTCGGTTTTCTCTTTATTATGGAAGAGTCTTTATGAGGAGTATTCTATTGGGTGTATTACATATATATACAATTATATGCAGTTCTGTACTTTTTATGTTCAAACACGGAAGTCCTTTGTCTCTCCAACTTGCATTCCTGGGGTGTGGGAGAGGGAGAGAGACGACGTGTAAAAGGGGGTCACTGTCATAAAACCGTGTGAATTAGTCTCACAGGCATGAGAGAAACTGACCTTTCGACCCCCTATGCAGAGTCTGCACTTCTTCACCCAAGTGATATCGCTGATGAAAGGTTTGTTAATCCTGTTTCGGGGAAGTTGCTTTTAGCAAAGTGGGAGTGACAGCTTTATTTCCTGATAGAATGCCAATTGCGGGTGTCTGGTCACTGAGTCCATCAAGATGTAAAACAGAAGAGTGGAGGAGGGGAAAAGTTAATCCAGGGAGACTCACACTGGCCAGGACAAGTCCTGGGGAGAACAGTAGCTGAATATGCTTAAAATGGAAAATGATTCAGTTATCCAGTCATTTACCTTGCCAGTAAGTTTTGGGAAGCCTTTGAAGCCTTGATTCTCACACTAAATGAGCTCTGCTATGAGTCTACCAACTTGTCTGAGCAGAGGGGGAAGACTCATGAAAACGTTACGATACAGAGATCCAGGTGGAGAATCATCTGTCATGTTTTCATTTTAGGCTTTTAGAAAACTCTCTCGTTCAAACAGCAACAGATAATAGTGTCTGTCTGGCAGGAATGCTTTGGTTACTGGGATCTGATTAGTCAGTGTCTACCACAAAATTGACACATTGAGAATAGTCTTTACCAATGTAGAGTATTACAACACTTTTTTTTTCTCAGAACATCAGATTGCGTTCTTTGTGACTAAATTATCGGCCCCACTGTTAGAAAGAGCCATGCATGGAATGGGAATTTAGTCCTCTCAAATACTCATCTCTAATCTGTTGAGTCTGATGCAGAGCAGAGAGTAGTAATGTAAAAGATCAAGGTAATGTGATTTATTTCTCCAATCTCTGAGAACAGTCATGTCACCCTGTCAGCACTTAACACAGTCTTTAAAGTGTAAAGTGTCAGGCTCCTGGACTGGGTGAAGTGATTTTCCAAAAGATTGCCTGAATTGCAACCTTGATCATGGAGGAAAAGTTTCTCTGTATTTCATCTCCTTTATCTGCAGAGTGTGAAAACATCGTTGCACTCTTGCCACAGTAACTCCCGGACAGCGGACTCAAGGTTGCAATTCCTGTGTGAAATCAAGTCAATATACCTCCTGGCCCTGATAGACAGCAGCTATCTATAAAAACCAGTCCCCAAGCAGATCTGTGGGACTGCTGGTCCGGGCGACAGGAGAGGTCAGCTCAGGAAAACTCAACACACTCACAGACTCACAGTTTGCTGAAGACAGACAGAGGCAGGAACGTCCTCTTCCATCAAAAAGCAATATCTTCATACAGGATGAGAACATAAGAGGTCCAGTAATTACAGCCTTAGGCTCTAATGCCCACTAGGACTGGATAAACATTACGGTATGACTCTCTGAACCATCTGTTCACAGTGTCACCTATTCACAGTAATCCACATGTAGTCGTTTTGAAGTGCAGAGCACATTCTCCATTAATTTACTGACCAAAACACTGCTCCACTAGAGATTATAATCATCTCAAGATTATGCATTGCACTCACCAAGCTAGAGCTCAAATGAAAATAACTATATCTGAAGAGTGTCATTATTAGGCTGTTTTAATACACCTGGTAGCTCATGTATTTTATCTTCTTTTTTTTTTGCTTTTGTGTTTGTTCTTTTTATCTTCTTCTCAATATTAGCCTATTTTATGGAATCTGCAATGTTTTATTATGCTGAAGTCGTATTCGTATTTGTAGCTACTTTGTACACCTGTAAACTAATAGTTAATGTTTCCTGTGAACAATAGCTGAAAAAGAAGAGAAGCTGTTAACACTACCTTAGTTATATAGCCCTAATCCTGCCACATAAACAAACAAGCTAGACTAATACTTTTGCCCAAAATCTAACGTTAATTCGTATGTTTGAACATGAATGTAAAAACTGAAAATGTCTTATCAACGGCATGTCGCTCACTTGATTGAACGTCGACACATGAAATAGCCAATTCGTTTTGAAATGGTAGGAACTTTTCACGTGGAACCAAGATTTTGCTGCTTTTTCAGGCGGGCGCTGGATATTGTGTCCGACACTGTTTTGCATCCGTGTGGAAAATAACTTTGACAGTTGCAGAAATATTTGGTACGAGCTGCAATTGTACGTAATTTCGAGAAGTCTAATATCCCGAGTCAGTCAGTATGGTTATAGGTAGACGTAAAGCAAGCGTACTATCTACCTACCATGCGTTTCTAGCACCATAACATTACTGTTGTGGAATCATTGTGCAGTTGCCAAAAGTTGCTGTGTGGCTAACTTAGCTAGCATTAACGCCAGCTAGATGGCTACAGTAATACATTGTAGGATGAGAACCCTCCAAAGGTTTCCTCGTTATGTTGAAATACTTTTCAAAACATTTAGTACAACCAGACATAGATGTTTCTCAAATAGCATTGAATCTGATAATTGTGTTAGGAAGTTTATTGCAGAGAACACAGAGATAGTTGGAGAGCAAAACTTGACCCCAGAGATCAAGTTGAGATTATTCACCCCTAACTGTAGGTTTTGGCATGCAAGGCCCGAGCTGTGGCCTTTTGCTGACCCGTTCTGGGCCATATATTGGCCAGGGGGACAGGCACTCGCCAGGTATGAATTCAGCCTCACTTAATACAACAATTACTGGTTTTGTTAATGTGTCAAACAAAAATGCATAGCTTCTGAGCAGGGTAGTAGCCACATTGCTGAGTGCACGACTGGAGTTCAATGCCCACAAGTTAGAGTGTTGGCGTCATCTTCCTGCTGCAGATCTTCCCTGAGCCTCCTCATGTCCCTCTCTCCAGATACCTGCTGAATAACCCTGCAGTGTGTGAGGGGAAGACGGTGCTGGACCTGGGGAGCGGCTGTGGAGCCTCAGCCATCGCTGCCAAACTGTGTGGTGCTGCTCATGTTGTTGCTAATGATATTGACTCAGGTAAGACGCCGACATATATTTGGACACTTTGACCACTGACTGACTGGTTCTTTTGCCGTCTTTTTTTATTTTAGTAGTCACAAAACAGTTTTTCAATCGTAATGTATTCATCATCATGGTCAACTGATGTCAAAAAAGGTCATGTACTGAATATTCCTGTTTGTGTTACAGTTGCAGCCATTGCCACCCACATGAACTGTGAGCTGAACGGCCTGGAGCCACTTGTTTGTGTAACTGACAATATGATCGGCTCAGAGCCCGAGGGCTTCGACCTCATTCTCCTGGGAGACATGTTCTACGAGGAATCCCTCGCAGACAGGCTGCACAGCTGGCTGGACCGCTGCATCCAGACCCACAGCACCCAAGTCCTGATCGGAGACCCCGGCAGAGCCCAGTTTGAGGGACATGGCATCAGACGGCTCCTGCGCCAAGTGGCCCAGTTCGAGCTGCCTGAGTCGGTCAGAGAGGAGAACTACGGCCTGACCTGTAGCACGGTTTGGCGCTACCATCCTGAACTCTAAGAACCAGACCTTGGGCAAGTGTAATGAATTCTGCAGACCTTAAATATGTCAAATATAAACACCAGCATGTGACTGTGTGAGGTGTCATTCTGCTGGGTTACACTACAGTATTTTCCTCACAGGGTCACAACTCAAGTTTCATTTGTTGCCCTTTCTAGAGCATGTGACTGTAATTTTTCAACTGTCTCCTGTTATTGTTGTTTTTTATCGGAGATGCCGTGAGATCTTGTCATGGTATGTCTAAACAAAATGTGAATATGTGGATGTTAAACAGCAATAAACATTTATTATATATAATATGCGTGACTGAGGCACAAATAAGAGCCATAACAAACTGGGAATGTACAAATCACACTGCAGTCAAGTAAGAAAACAATGCAACATTCCCTGCATATAAATACTAATTTCATATTTCATATGACTTTAAGTTACCTATACAGTCTTTGTACATTAGTAACAGAATTTAAATGACTATTACAACATTTTATATATAACAAAAGTTTCATTTCACTTACACAGTGGATTTTGTCGTGCAAAGAAAATGGCTATAAAGTGCAAAAAATGATCTTCATAATATTTGTAAACATCACACCATTCTCAAAAAGAAATCAGTTGAACCTTTTCCCACTTTCACACCCCTCTCTTAATCTTTCTGTCTTTCAATCTACTTCTTGAATGGTGTCACAGCCATGAAGGGTATGAACGGTATATAACGGTGTGCCTTCATGCACTAATCGGCTTTAACTGGATAGTTTGGGAGGAATACCTTCGTTTGGCCCGGGGACAGGACAGAGAGGACAACACCGACCAACAGTGACACACACTGTCAGGAATATAATGACCTCCGGCACCTGAGGAAGACAGAGGAGGCTGGTAGCTTTTTGTGGCAGATTCTCTCCAAATGCCAATTGTACTAACATGAAGATCAAGCATCAACAGAGAACACAATACTGACTATATACACTTCAAAGGATAACTGTAATGTTTTATGAATGACTGCATACTACTGGAAGACTGTTAAAGAGTTAGATATGTTCTTGTTCTTTTAACACAACTAGTTTTCTTTCACCTTTGGGCACTTCATGTAGTGGAGGAGGTCATCAGTAGGCTTTATTAGTGTCATCCCTCTGCATGCTGCTGTGATCCACTGACCATGCTACACAGTCCATGATAGGTACTGAAAGTTGGCGATACGATGCATCCAAACCTGAGCTGTGAGAGGAGCAGAAGGGAGCTACTGTCAATTTTAAACACAAACATGGCTTAAGCATGCACATTATTTTGATCTATCACAACACCACACAACATACATTTTGAGTTTCATGCATTTCAAAGTGATGTTTGGATGCATTTTGTTTTGTTGTAACTGTGTACAGATTTGCGATCTAAGTGTATAAATGACTGAGAACTAGAGTAGTACTAGAAATGCTCTTGCTTGGAGAATATGTAGTGGTATTATTTTTTAATAAGTTCAGTTATCAGTTATATCAACATGTCTGCTGCAGCTTGGGCTTAAGTCTTCGTTTGAAAAATATCACCTCTGCTACATCTAAGTTAGCTACATTTGGTGTGTGTGCTAGCAGGTAAAAGTGGTTTCAGAAGGTTCAGAACCTCTGACGTTTCTGCCATAAAGTCTTAACCTGCATGATGTTACTGCTTATATCAAACAATCTGTAAACAGTTAAAGATAACATGAAGTTTACCTGTGATGTGAGGACAGTCATTGATGACAAATGTTCTGAGTTTGGGGCAGTTTGTGAAAACGGCTGCGACGGACTCATCGGTCAAGTTGCGACATCTTGCCACCTGTAGTTCCTACAATACATCCAATTGCACTATTTTAACACAATATTCTAATGCTGTCACTCTAAGACATTAACTCAATGTTTGAAGTCTCTATATCTCTATATATATTGATTTCTTACATTCAAATTATTGGAGCAAGGCCCTGTGACGAGTCCAATAAGGCCCACATCTGTAACCTACAAATAACAAAGACAGTCCAGTTGTTAGTGTGTGGCTGGATGTTTTTATAGAACACACGTCGTGAAAATGTTTCTTTTTGATCATTGACCTTATTTTTCAGTGAGGTGTCCCTGATCAATTAGCTGTGCAGGCTTCCTTGTTATGCAAGGTTTGACTGCTGACTCAGCAGCCCCAGACATTAACGCTACTGTGCAGCTGTCTCATCTGTATGTGCAACTGAAACCACCGGGATCGCAAAGTCCTCTTCAAAGAGAGCAGTGATGTAATGATAAATAACATGTCGGGAAAACTAGGACCTCCAGACAGTGATCATCTTAAGACAAAGTACAACCAAATATAAACAAAATCATTTATATTTTGAGAAATGCATTTACTTATGCCAGGGCTCCCACTGTGGCCCTAATGTAAAATTCCATTACTTTTTCATGACTTCACAGAAAACTAAAAATGGTATTCCTTCCTGATCTATTAATGTTGTTTTTCATCTCAGAAAAGTTCTTAAGTGGCGAACAGTCTGGTTTCTACTACGCTTGGGCTTACTGTGGAGAAAACAGATTAAAACCACCATCTAATGCAACAAGTATGTGAAACAAGTAGGAAAATACTTTCCGATATACAGTATATGCCTATAAAGTGACCCATTTATGAAATTCTCTGATATTCCCTGACTTCCTCAGAGAATTTATCAAATTCCCAGACTTTCCCTGTCTGGAAAACACCTCTCAGAATATCATGTTATTCTAAATATTACATGACCTGTGGGAACCCTATTTTGCTTTTTCCCTTAAAAGACCCAATCTTTATATAACATATGTCAGTTCGGTACTTCTACTACTATGATGTACATATACTGAATTCATGTCATAAACATTTATGTCAGCCTAAAAAGGCAGTTAAACTCTATTCCGCAAATAAACAGGAGGGTAAACTGGATTCATCCTCCGCTAAATCCCTGAGGGGAGGGGACAGAGGGGGTTGTGGCAAAGGTGAAGCCATGTGGTCAAACTTTATGTTCTTTGGTCTAGACAATTTACAACAAAGCAGATGCTGCATTCTGTCTATCCCTGCTCACATCAGTACAACTTGTGTGTGACATGCAAAGGATAGCTGACAATAGTATGATTCAACGCAAACTAAGTTACTGTTCGTGTGACTGGGAAAAACCTAAAACTACTCCAACAATAAGATCTTAGTTTTATTACTCAGGGCTGAGAGTAGCCTACCTGTGTTCCAGAGAGGCAGAGTGCGTGCAGCAGCCTGCAGTTCTCTGCCAGCGCCAGCAGGGCGGCGTCTCCGATGGTGGAGCAGCCCTGGAGACTGAGAACCTCCAGGCCTCTGCAAGTGTGGGCCAGAGCCCTCACTGCCTCATCTGTCACTCCTTCACAGTCTTTCAGATCCACCACCTTTAGGCTTGGACACGAAGAGGCAAGAGCTATCACACCTACAGAGGAGGGAGGGAGGGAGAGAGAGAGGAATGAGTAACTGCTGACTGCTATTACACCGCAGAAACTATCACCAGCTGAAGCAATGCTTTTAAATATATCACATACAAAATTCAAATCTTGCCTTTAACAATGCAACCCAGCCAGCCAACAAGCAATCACTGAGTCAAAGAGAAATCCCCCTCATCCAAAAGGTATTTAATCTTCACATCTACAAAACCATAAAACATGTCAGCTACTTATCCAAAACAAAACAAAAGAGTAGCCCTGGTATCCAAAAACAGTATAAGGGGTTTGAAACATTTCTACTTATTGGACTTGGAAGACCACAGTGTGACCATATACAGCTAATACTCATGTAAGCAGTAATACAAAATACTTTGTAACCGCCTGACTGGATAAATGGAATATATCTGGAAGATATACTGTAGATTGTAAACTGCGTATATGGACAGAAAGAGGTAGCTTTGTCAGATACTGAATCATGTAGCCTATGTTTGTGTGTGTGTATGCTTAGGCATCAGTGTGTGAGTGCCAGTGTGTGTATGTGGTTTGTTTGTGTGTAAGAGACATGTTAACATCAGGTACAGTTAGCGTTTGACTGACAAGGGGATTTGAGTGTAGCAGTTAGTTACAGCTAACATCAGGATAAAAGAGCCGACTATTGCATATAAATGATGAGTAGAGAACATAAAGAAAACAAAAACTGCTGGTTCATTATGAAATGTAGTAACAATGATACGCACACTTCTGGCCCCTCATATAATTTTTTAAACAAAATAATTACTCCCCTGATTATTTAACAAGGTTTAGGTAACATGTTAAACATCTTTTCATGCTTACAGGGAGATACCACTCAATTTTAAACTTCATACAGGTTCAGGTATCACTGGGGTCTAGGACAGCAGGCCCAGTTAACACTTGCAAACAGCTCTCCCTCAAAACCAGAAACAGAGTAGCTAAGACTTGCATCTGTCATGTCATCAAAATGTAAAATCTGGGGTAGCTCCACAGACAATAAATGAAACACTGATTTTGTGGAGCCACAGAACATTCTGAACCAGAAAAAAAAAACCTTTGCCCCAAGAAAATGATGAGTCTTAGTTCTTTGGTTTCTGATTTACAGAGGAAGTTGTTCATGTTCCCACACAGATTGGACTGTGTAATGGCAATAGGAGTAACATATTAATTATTAGATTAGAGTGGTATTGGCAGACTACCTTCTGAGGTGATTCTCCGGCAGCCGGCCAGTATTATGGTCTTGAGATGCGGGCAGCAGATCTGTTGTAGGGCTACATCTGACACTTGACAGCACTCTAGATTGAGTTTCTGTGTCCCTGGATGCAACAGCTGAGAACAAGAAGAGAAGTAATGCCTTTTACCATTACCTTTCATTAATAACACAAAATGAAACATAATAACACAGATAGCCTTGAAATACTTCCCCGAGCCTTTCAGACTTCATATTATACAAAACAGAGACATTTCCTTGAAATGCTAGACAGCTTGTGGGTTAACATGAGAGTCTGGTACTTATCTTCTTCAAGAAAGTTCCCTAAAGAGTTTTCAAAAGGTTTTCTGCCTTTACGTAAATTTGAATCTCTGAAACAGGTTTAGAGTGCCTTTCCTAGTTTCTGCTTTCTGGAGCAGGGGAGGTCATTGCACCCTCATACTGTCTGTTCTTGCGGCAGAAGTGCGATGTTGCAGTTATCACAGGGACTGGATGCGACTTCTTTTTGCCCGCACTACACACTTAATATATACTGCTCTACCCATGGTGCAGTGCGGCTTAGGAGCTTTGGCAATAATGACAATAATGGACTAATGGTGAGTTGATGACTGTTTATTTGCATTACCATGAACAACCTGAATGTTTATTTTACATTTATCAAAGATGTTACAATTGCACTCTTTTTATAATCTCCCTAGGTCTTCATGGCCATGTGTCATAAATGGCAAACTTTCCTATAGCTGTAAACAGTCATAGCTAATGAACAGGAGGTCAGTGCTTGTGCAATGTCAGAGATTTCTACGAACAATTTGCACATCCCGTATCAGCTCTGATTCCTCCACTGAAAGCATTGATGGCATTTTCATGTCAGAATGACTGCTGAAAGACTGCTGAAAAGTCTAAAAGGCTTTCAGCGGCATCAAGGAACTGAATCACAATAACTTGAGGCAACACTTTGGAAAGTCCAATGCTAATACTCAACTATCAGGTGACAAAAAGTAGATGTTCAACAAGTGCCACTTGCTTATTTGCTGCATCTGTACAGACTATGTAGCCTAACCCTAACCCCATTTTAGACCTAAACCCAATCCTAACCCCTTTAAACCCTAATCCAGACATTAAATATCTATAGACTACTTTTCACACTATTGTATCACCTGAAACTCAGTTGACTTTTTATTGACACAATATAGTCACCCTCGTACTGTCTGTTCTTGCGGCAGAAGTGCGATGTTGCAGTTATCACAAGGACTGGATGTGACTTCTTTTTGACTGCACTACATACTTAATATATACTGCTGTACCCATGGTGCAGTGCAGCTTAGGAGCTTTGGCAATAATGACATGTTGAGTATCAGCACTGGACTATCCAAACTATCCAAGTGTGACCTAACTCAAAAGTATAACTGAGTTTGGCATTTTATTGCAGTTAATAGGAGTTAAATATTCCCCATATCCGTTAAACAAAGCCGAAAAGGTTAGTGACCACAGTGCAAGCTGATGTGCTTATGCCAAATCAACTGGTTACCTCCCAAACCCCCCTGTGGCTTTACATGTATCAGACATGAAAAGCTCAGTAAGTTTGCTAGTCTGGATGACCAAGACTTCCAATACAACCCACGGTCTGCAATGGGGAGTATTATGGTTTTGGTGCAGTAAACATCCTATTTCTCTCCATAACAACAAATGGCAAAGCTCGTTGGTCAGCTCTTAACCTCCTGGCTGCAGTGGGGGGCGGGTCGTTCACAAGCATGGTGGCTTCACCCTGAACAAGCCCTGAACAGGATCAACAAGGGGGCAAAAGGTTGCTTGGGAGACTATGTTAAGAGGCTGAAGGTAATCAATCAAACTATCTCCTGTCTGTGACCAAGATAAGGCAAAGCATCACAGATATAAACAAAAATCCTTGGCTGATGGTATGAATTTAAATCAAAGGAAATTATGTTTACCATAAAAAGGTGCTTAAACTGAGTTTGAGTGGGTTTACCTCCACAACAAGCAACATTTTGCTGCCAGTAGTGAAAGGAAACAAGAGAAGCGGCTGCAGGTATCTCCTCTCCTGCAGACTCCTTCAGCACAGCATGATGAATTGTATCCTCTCCAGGAAGTAAACTGCATGATCGTTTAACTTGCACCCAGCACCCTCCGTACCGGGTGCTTCTTACACATGATGGTTGGAATGTCAATAAAAGGACAGATCTGAGCTGCATCCAGGTCTCACACAGACACACACACACACACGTGTCTCATTTTCTGATTTTGTCATTGAGGATAACTTTATGGTAAAGTCCGACATCAACATTCATTTATATGGATATAAAAATGCATGATTCATCTACATGAAATTTGACAGGGACATATGTTGAACTGATATTTTATCTTTGATGCTGAAGCTCAGATACTAGCCTCTTGTCCCCTTTCCTGCCTTCCTTCCCTCCTTCCTTCCTTTCATTGTCTCTTCCAAGTTACTTCCTGGTACAGGACAAGTGGTGGTGAGGCAGGGAAGGAAAACAGTAGGTGTAAAGTTTTTATTGTTCTCATACCGTTCTTCACCTGCAGGGCCTACCTGACTGATGTTCTCGTCAGTGACTTTCCGTCTTCTAGTCATTTTTACCACCAGCTTGTCCTTTATGCCCACAGGTAAGGTCTGTATGTCACTGAGGTAGTTGTCTGCAGAGTCAGCCACAAATTCTGCACAACTGCACAAAAAATGGCAGCAAAGTGGAGAAAAATTAAAACTTTTCAGTATGTATAGGTCATTAATATTTATCATTTGCGTACACTTCCATTCCGAGTTTTTTTCAATACAAATTACACTTACAGGACTTGGAATACCAACCAGTGAGCTCACACAGGTTTGTCCTACTGAATGAAAAACCTTTTGTATACTGGGACTGAATAACACTAACTGTAAATACTTATACAGACTTTTGTGTAATTCCCAAACTGTTCAAGACCTGGAAATTATCATATTCATTTTTCATATATTTCAGATCTGTTACAGACCTGCATAGAAACCCTACACTTAAGTGATCTGTATCCCATTACTTCTGCCTCCTTTTCACACTTGACTACGTTTTAAATATTGGCCGCTACCTGTACCCTTACACACAGCACAGGGGTTCCCAAAATGGGGTCCTTGAGTGGGTTCCACAGGGTCCCCAGCAAAATTTTGATAGCCTAGGCTATATAATCCCCCAAAGAGGAAACTGTCTTTTCATCACATGGCTGAGAGGGTCAGCCAGCTAGTGTAACATATTTTGCTCAAGATGCTCAGATGTTGGAGGATGAGCTCACTGACAACTAGGCCATACACAAATTAGGAATATTTTAATCTAATTAGGCAATTATTTTATTTAAAGAACAGTTAATGCACAAGAATGATTAGGCTGGTTTTCACTCGTGCCAGTGTCATGTCCCCAACAGTATAAACTCTGTAAATCAAATGTTAAATCATAATGTTAAACGTTGCAATTGTTTATGAAACGGATAGCATCGGTCAGCTCTGACAGGCTGAGACACGTTGGAAGCCGTTGTAAAACGCCCGACAAACGCACATATGTGATGCATCACAGTTAATGTGAATATTAACGTGTTATATCTCTATGGTGTTGACCGACAATCTCCCCAAAAGGGTCTCACGGCGTTTGTGGGTCGCTTAGCAACCACTTGTCTTGTTACTGTTGAGGAGCTTGGCGGAAGAATAACGTTTACAAAACAGTAATTCATTGAATATATGCGTTCTTTAATAGGCCTACAATGGTGTGTTACCGCAGATTTACAGAGGCACTCCGTTTGCCGGTTAACAACGCCTCTTAACTAACGTCAGCTGCTCTAAAATCATGTTTAAGCTAGGCTACATGATGTTTGCAGGCTTCCGCCTCTAGCGTTACTCACATATCAAAAAGCGAATCCATGGCCATGGTGTTTCTGATTTATATCCTTTTTCTTTTCTTCTTTTTTTTTTACAGTCTATGTTTATATCGTCCTATTTTTCTAGTTGTTTATTCTTGTTGTTTTCTTCTTCTTCTTCTTCCGCTTCTTCTTTTTCATTTATTGATGGCGATTATTATCCCGTTTGTCGCTTTGCCGCCAACTACTGGATTTAACAATTACTCCACTAAATGAATTACAGTTTTTCACAATTGGTTATGTTGAGACAACCCTGTAAAACATGTAGCTTATACTCTGGACTAAATAATTATCCATGTCCACTGTCTATACAGTCATTTTCCACTACTCACTCTGTATTTTGATTCAGTTTGTTTGTTTGTTTGTTTATTTAGATGCCCATTAGCTACTGTATTGTAACAGTAGCTACTCTACCTGGGGTCTCCATTAGCATTTTTAACAATAATTCAATAACAGAAAATACATCAATACACGTCCGTAACATTCATACTCACAATAAGACTCAATACAGAACCACAACAAACACCAACTCAAAGCCTGTCTAATACATACGATAGCTCTATATAATAATATAATCTCGAGTAATTGAGAAAAAGAAATCACTTAGCAACTCATCCACTAAATCACAAATAAAAGAGTAATATTTTGCCCTCCCAGTACCTGTCACACAGGTTCTAATTAGCTTCAGCTCATCAGTATCTTCCCATGGACTTGTTGATTCCACTGTATAAATCGCCTTGCTCTATCTTTTTCTGTCTGGTCAGCCTATTCTTTTATTCATCAGACAGACTAGTACTGTCTCTGCATGCTGTTGCCTCATCAGTTACAAGCATTTCTAAATACTGAGTTCACTTTTTCAATCAGTTAATGCAGTTAGCACAGCAGAATGGACCAAACTGTGAATGACTGATGTAACAACCGTGACGGCAATTTGCATAGAGATGACGCCACATAAACACACACAGAGAAAAACGACGCAAATGAATGACACAAAAAGGTCAAAGTTTAAACACATCAATCAAACGTTATTCGGACTTGCTAGAATGAAAGAGCTTTCCATTAAAAATTCACGGTGACTAGGTTAGGATTAGGGATCACATTACTCATCTTTTCAATGATGTAGTTAGAATAGCGTGTTGCAAATGGGTGCCTCACTGTTGGGAAAGCATTATTTAGGCTCCCTCATTGTTTTTTCATCGATCAAAGTAGAATACCCTTGCTGCATCTTGGGGTCACTCCATTTTAACCCTGGTGAGAAAGCATTATTTAACCCTCCTATCATGTTTGGGGTCAATTTGACACATTTATCATGCTCTTATCTGACAGATTTGACTTCAACTATGTTTGCAGACAGAATAAGGTGAGAATAAGGTTTGAAGAATAACAGTATTCTTCAAAGTACACAATAACTGGATCATGTTTCTTGTTTTATATAAAAACATTTATTCAAAAAATGTAGAAAAATATGAAAAAACAGTATGAAGTTATAAAGATTTGCAACTGACATATATAGTCTACACACTTTCAGGTTGTTCCCTTCGCAGCTACATTCCCTTAGTATAACAAGTTTAGATTTTGAATAAAATATTTATTCAATTGTTTACTCAACATGGTGAGATTTAATAGTTCTTAAAGTGGAGGAATTGAATGCCAAGAATTTACAGACAGGTAAACCACTGACGAATTTAAATGAGTAAAACTGAAGAGGACAAAATAATAGTCCTAAATAGAAATGTTTCAAATGAAGCATAGGCTAATAATATACAATTTTCATGGGAAACAAGAAAAGAAATATCTGACATAACTGTTTCTCTCGCCAAAAAAACCCTGTCAGTCATATTATTGATCCATGGATGGCTCTGTCTTCTCCATGTATTTCTTCTGAAACTTGTGGAAGAGGCTGGGGGAAATGTTTGGCCGAGGTAGAGGAGAGTACTTCTTCTCAGGATGTGGGGTCCATGCACCTAGAGTGTTGTTCATAGTAATTAGTAAATACCGTCGCTACCCCCCCCTCTCAAAATAACAAAAAAAACAAGAAAAAAAAAATAGAAAAACATAATGCATATACAGTATATACACATACATACATTCATACATACACGCACTCACTAACAAAATAGGCTACAGTAAATACAGTTTTTTTTAGAGGATTTCAAGCACTTTAAGAATGAGTTGTCAGTTTTGTCCAGCAATTTACTTCCAAAAAGAGGGAAAAAAAATTCAAGAACGTCAAAAACCAGTCAGGTACTACTGTCAATCCTTTAGTGTCTTGATAATTGAATTTAATTTGCAATCAACAAACACCTCATTATATCAGTGGTTCCAAAAAAATCAAAGAGCCCAAAAAACAAAAGCTAAAAGTGTATTTTATCCATCAGGGTTGGGTTCAAGTCATGAATGAGCTCATCAATTCCAATTCAACTGAGGAATTGGAATTGGAATTTGAAAAAACAGAAACAGAATTGGAATTTCAGAAAATTGAATTTAATTAAATGAAATTCCATGTTTTTTTAGGTTTTTATCTTACCACATAGTGTTATATTATCAATACTGAATATCATAAAAAGTGGAACCTGCTATAAGCGATTTCAGACCCTATCCTGAAACTAATGTGTGCTATGTGGAGATTTTCTTGAGACGTATGATATAAACCAATATCCACACATGCAGGCCAGCTGTGTTGCTGTTTTCACCTCTTTTCTAAAGCGTGTTGTCAAAACCCGGCCTGACTCAAAGCTCCTCCCGGCCCATTCAGTAGCTTTTCATTTTTTTACTTTTTTTTTTTTTTAAACTGGCTTGTCTCCTCCCTCGCTGTTTAAAAGCGGCACTCACCCCTCCCATTCCTGTAAAATAAATCTCGTAATGGCAGAATCGATGAAGGGAGGGAATAAACTTGTTCAACTAGTAAACTTGCTACCTACCTCTTCACTTGTCATTGTGGGACATGCAACCTTCAGTGGGAGAAAAATCTGGCAAAGCGAGACTAGTAACCAGCAACACTTCTCTGTAGGTGCGGTTAGCTTAACTCTTTGCCTTTATGTGTGGTTTGTCCTTTGGGGCCGCTATAGTTTAGTATGTTTGCTGTGCTTTATTCATGGAAGGGTGTAGCATGGGCCAAGGAAAACCCATTAAATTTTGGAGCGGATCCGGATGCGACTCACAAACAAGCAATAATAGTACGAACCTTGGCGGAGGTCTGCGCTCTCCGAGTGCCTTTCTAGTTTACAAATGTGTTGCGGTTTCTGTTACCCTCTAGTGGTCGGAAAATCGCTTGGCGCAGCTTTAAAAAGGTACCTGTCAGGTGGTATTTGATGCATAACATGTAATCATAATGCATACATTATGATTGAATGTATTTAATTTGGTTAACTGTCTTTTATTTGATTCATGTTTGATTATAATGTTTAGCAAGTCAAAACAACCTCTCCTAGAAGTGGAATTTCATGGAATTTCATGGAATTCAATTATGTTTCCTGTCATTCTCAATTCAATTCATGAATGGCCCCAACACTGGTATCTATAAATGGAAAGATCTCCATTTGTAGTGACTAATTGACCAAAGACATATTTAAAGTGGTATTGTGTTATATTTTATATTTTTCCCAGGAAAAACCTACCCAACACTGGGTGTTATATCAATTGGTGATAGAGAGTAGCAAAACAGACATTTATATGAAAATGTTGGTGATTATTTCTTTAAAAATCAGCTGTAAGGCATCCCTCAGTGCTTTACACTTAATTTTTTGCATTACCAGGTATCATAACCTTCTCTGATGACATGGTTTCAGCTTTACTTTTATCTCACAGACTGAACAATGTAGGTTTCAACAAAACTTTTGAAAGTTAAATGCAGCAGACATCCTACAGAGTTGATACAATCCCATTAGAGAGTTCTATTTGTTACCTCTTGGTGTCTTGACAGTAATCTGTGAATCCTTTACTTCAGCAAGGTCAGTCTTATCTGAAAAAAGGGAGTGTTTTTCATCAATATACCATTTTTTCTGGCAACAAATTCCAAAGGCAAAGTTAAAAGCATAAGTAAATAACTCAACATAATACAGCACCTCATTTACCTGAACCCCTCAAGAATGGAGGTTGTATGGGGGAATACAGTGTCTGAGACACTGAAATATAGGTCTACTGAAATTTAAGCTATTTTCAAATTGTTAAAATTTTTTATTATTGTATTAGTTTGGTTACTGGTCAATAAAGAAGTCTGAGATTTGGATACACATAGCTCCACTATACCTACTATGTTTCCTTTTTTTTTTGAGTGGGCGTAACAAATCAATTTAATTAGTTGGTCTGATAATGATTTACATTCACACACCATTTCATTTCAGTCTGTCATGGACATTGACAGATAAACTAGACATTATGGTATGACTTACCTAGTACAGAATCTGTGGCTTCATTTCCATCTTTGAAGTTGAAGGTATTGGGTAGCACACTGAACTTCAAGACATTGTTCTCCTGAAGAGGCATGACAGCGTGGTCCCCAATTTCAGCTTTACTTTTCATATCATCAGCAGGTTGTTTGGGTGTCACCACATCCTCCTTCGACTTCTGTATTTTAAGTTTGAGTCCATTTACAATGGTCTTCCAATTAAAGGACCGTTTGGTTAGTTTGGTTCCTGCCAATGGCTTTCTTGCAGTGTTGTTGCCAACTGATTTAGGTCTCTTGTAGCAAACATCAGTCACAGAGTCTAAAGCATACTTCGGTATAAAGAATTTGCGTCCGTGTTTCATTTTTGTTGGCACAAAACTCTGCCTCCATTCTTCATAAATGCATTGTTTGGCTGAACGTTCCAGCGCAGGGGCAGTTTCTGGGGGCCTTCTCTGCCAGGAGTTGACATTCACAGTGAGAGTTTCGGGAGGCATTGGTACTTGATTTGACGCATTCTCTGGAGATGTCATATGTTTCATACCGCAGCCAAGTGAAACATACTTTCTCTGTGACGATGAGCCAAACAGGGACAGTTTTACAGACCTAACATTTGTGGCAACAGGTTCAAAATCATTAGGGTCAAAAACAATCTTCATATGTTTTGAGATGTCTTCAAGAGCAGTCTGCAAATCAGCATCCACAGGGCCTTTACATTTCCTTCTCTTTTTCAGGGATGGAGAAATTCTATCAGGACATTTCAGTCTCTTGTGCTTTCTTCCATCAATTTTATGTTTACTCTCAAGGCTGAAAGTTGTTTTCAGGACAGGACTGTGGAGATTCTCTTGTCCCAAGGAGGAGGACACAAAAAACCTAACTTCATCCGTCTTATCAGTTGATGTCTGCTTTGACTCAAAAGACTCTGCTGGGCCTGTAGGTTTCATCTGAGCTTGTCCATAATCCTCTTCAAGGTCTGACGTCCGGATGACGATTTCACTTTCACTGCTGGAAAGATTCTTTTCACTAATCACTGAACTGCTTGACTGACTACTATCAGTTGGTTTTAGTTGAGCTCGTTCACAGTCCTCTTCAAGGCCTGACAACTGGATGGCAATTTCACTTTCACTGCTGGAGAGACTTTGAATTTCCTTTTCACTAATGACCGAACTGCTTGAGTGACTACTATCAGTAGGTTTTAGCTGAGCTCGTTCACAGTCCTCTTCAAGGTCTGACAAGTGGATGGTGATTTCACTTTTACTGCTGGAGAGATTTTCACTTTGTTTTTCACTAATGACTGAGCTATTTGACGGACAACTACCTACACTTGGCAGAGAAATGTTCTTTGGTTCTATATTGGCATATGAGTGAGGTATATTATCATCATCTTCAGTTAAGTCAATGATTTCACTGGTTGTGGTGCATTGCTCAGGCCTCCTAAATGTCAGTATTTGATTGTCCATGGTTTTACCAGCATTTGCCTTTTTCTTGCTTTCCATGGTGGGGTTGCATTCACTATCTGACCTGATCACACACAGTTTCACCTTTTGTAGTGTCTTTTCTGCCTCATCAAGGCTCTTCACAGTAAAATCTTTGGGACTTGGCTCTTGCTTGCACTGGCATTTACTCTGTGAGAGGTTGTCAGATCCACAAATCATTTCCATCCACTTTGTGATACAACAAAACTCTTCTATGGGGGATTCTTCCCTGTTGTCCAATTTCACCTTGCTTGATTTGACATCTATCACCTCTGGTAATTCATCCTCCACAGAGCCAGTCATGAATTTATCCGTCTGAATGTCAGTCTTTTCACTTTTTAACATATCACTTTGCACTTGATCAAAAATGATCTTGGCCTCATCTGGAGGCAAAACCTGGATCTCAAATGAATACGGGTCACTGGAATCAGTTGTTGCTGTGTTTTTGGGAAAGGAGGTTTGTGTAAAGGTGTCTGCAACACCTGAGGCTTGTTTTTCATCATCCGATTCAGATGTTTTAAGCTCAGTTTGAGGCAAGGCTTCATTTTGCATCTCGCTCACAATTTCTGAAGGAATGCCATTGACTGTCCCAATCAGTTTTGGCTGGCTGTCACTCTCAAGTTTGTGTAGACAATACTTCAATGGCCAAGGGAAGCCAAACTCTTTATCAATGTCATCTAGCTGCTCATTGATATTCAACCATGATGACATGTATGGTACTTTGGGATGGACATAATCGTGTTTGAGGACATGGCAACTTTTGAGTTCACAGGATCTGCGCTGAATATGGGAGAGTATGACGGAGTCTGCTTTTGCATGTTTGCTGCAGAATTTTTCAACCTCGGCCATTAAACTATTGTAGCCCTTGCTGAGCAGACACAATTTTTTACCATCATCTTCCCAAAAACTGCTTAATAATTTCTTTGTAATATCAATCACTGGAAAATCTTCAGACTGCATCTGGACTTTGCTGCACTCCTCTACCAACATAGTTAATTTGTCAAGTGTCCATGGGATTATTGGAACTGAGGACAACATTGAAACACTGGCATTTGGATCTTTTGGCGTCTCACATTTGCTCATTTCACTATTTTGGCTTACAGGCACTTTGGTGGTTTGTGATTGTTGAGCAGTTGGTGTGACACATTGTTCACTTTGCATTTTATTAGACCATTGAGATTCTGTGTCATATGAATGATTTTGGGATGAATCTTCAGGCTCAGCTGAATCTGAAGATGTTCCACCACTGGATGGTCCTGAATCCCTGTTCAAAGATGCGTTGGATATTGTTTCATTAGAGACTTCTGGGTGAACCCTATAATCATCTTTTAAAGAGGTAGATCCATCTGTCAAATCTATAGACTTATTGTGTTTTGCAAATTCTTTTGAAATAAAGAACTTCTCAGGGTTACCAACAAATTCATCTCTTGCAGTGCGTTTGCACTGATGGTTGCTCTTTTCAGAAAAGGCTTGCTTGTGGGAAGCTTGGTAGTGTTCCTGGGACAGTGGTTGTACAACAGCAACAGCTTTATGGCCTGCACGACCAGGAGATGTGTGATTGCTGCTGTCATTTCGCTTGACTGAGGAGACTGGCATTTCGGGTAGTTCAGCATTGTTTGCTAGAGATGATTGGGTCTCATTTCTCTGCAGTGAAATTCTCTCAGGTAATTGCTGCAGTTGTGATGCATCATTTGATATAGATGCTTGCAAAGCTGCCTTCAGGACTGTGTTATCCATTTTATCTCCAAGAAAAACTATACTGTCTGCCTTGAATCCATTTCCGCTTCCATCTTCAGTTACTGTGACGTAGAAGCCCTTTGGTACAGAGCAAGGTTGAGGTTGGGCCTCCAAGTTGTGCTGTGTTGATGACACAGCACCATGTGTGGGTTTCGGCAACGCCTGTATTGAGGAATGGGAGGTGTTTGAGTTACAACTTTCAATGACAGATGATGCCACAGGCCGCACGGTTTGACTAGACTCTGCCATCCTGTCCCTGCAGATGAACTGCAAAATTTTCCCAGACTGCGTAGTATTATTATTATTATTATTATTATTATTATTATTCGCTAGATGATGATGATCTGAACCTGCTGTCTGAGACTGACATAGACTGTCTGCATTTCCTGGCATCATTTGCCAGTTGAGAATATGTTGTCCTGTATCCACAGCAGAATTTATGGGGCACCCGTTTGTTTTTTTAGTAAAGTAGAGGCCAGCTTCATATTGGGAGGTATGTGGATTTGATTGAGAGTTACTAGAGAGAGTGGCCTCTCTTCCATTGTTTTCAGTTTTCTGACCCATGTCTGATTGTCCACTTGATGAGTTTGTTGTAATGCCATGGCTGTTGTTCCTGAAAGGTTGAGAGAGAGATATCTGACTTGGCGGGGTGGTGTGCAAAGATAATCCATGTTGAGTGCTATTTAGTCTGCACCCACTGCTACGGTTCTGGTTATGAGCAGTAGTTGTGTTGTAGGTGGTGGCAGACATTGATGTGCTGGTGCAAGGCATCTGCACATGCTGAAGCGAGGAAGCTGTTGAAAGAGGTTGAACCGATTCCCTGTTTGCACTTTGAAATAAGGTTTTCTGAACCCTACCATGTTGGAGACCATCAACCCCAAAGTTAGTATCTTGTCTCACCATTGATTGTTTCCCATACATTGGATTTTGTTGATTCTGATTTGATGGAATGATTTGCCAAAGGAAAGGAGCATTTGCTTGCATCATGTTAGGTGAGCTCTGCTTTGGCGAATTCTGAGAGTTCTGATGAAAAACTTCCTGAGTGGCGACTTGGGGTACATAGTTTACCACCCTAGGCACGGGAGGTTTACCACTTTGTGCATTAATACATGCGGTTTGATTAGTTGCATTTCTAAATTTTACGTTCCACAGAAGATAATTTCTATACGTCCTTCCGGTTGGTGCCTGCTGAGAAGAGACTGCCTGCCGAGGAACTGTTGAGGCCTGCCGATTAGATGTCTGTCCATTAGAGTAAGCTCCATTACAAGAGGTGAAATAAACACTTTGTGGCTGTGGAACACTTGCTCTCACGGGTGTATACTGAGATGAGTTATTTGAACTCGCAGCTTTCTGATTTGTCATTGTGTTGTGGATGAGTTGATAAGTAACTCCTGAGGTTTGTGAAGGTTGTCCAACCTGGGGGTGGTACTGTCCATTCATCCAGGCAGAGGAATGCATTTTTCTTCGACTTTCTTATAGTCTTCCCTTAAGCCTGGTGGTAAGTTGAAGAGGAATCCTTCCTGAAAGAAAGATAAAATAATTGAAAACACTCAATTTCATGTAAATTAATATTTGAAGCTAACCTGTTAAAGAGTCACGTCTGGTGTTTCATGTATTTCATGTACGCATTAAGTGAAAGAAAAACAACAAACAACTGTGCCACATCCATCCCTATCTGTCCCTTTGTTATCCTAACTTACAGACACAGATGGAATGTACAGACACTGCTGTACATGGTCATGGGCAATGCAGGTTAAATGGCGACATTTTGTAATTGTATTGTCTCTCTTTGGTGCATTCATGTCTGACAACTGCCACCTCACTGCAAGTCTCCACTTGGACACCTACATTTCCTTGGGTCCCTCAACCTTTTAATACACTGGCGCTCTTCCACACAGAGCTTGTGCAGAATCTCATTTTGACACAACAGGGTCACAGGAATGGTAGATGAGATTACACAGTAGGGCTGCACGATATTGGGAAAATATATATTGCGATATGGAAAAATACAGGAATTTTCAGCAAATGACTTGAATAGCTCTATCAAGCCATGCCCCTTTAAGAAGGTGGCCTTGTGGGTAACCTGCGTGGGTGACGTAGTAGGAAGTGAGTGTGTTTTTACCGCAGCCAGAGTGAGTTGCAGGATGCTAAGTAAAGTTACCATAGTTAGCGGGAAAAGAGCATAGAACGTCACCGAGAGGCTGTGCATTATGTTCGCTGCTGTAACGAAATAAAGTGCCAGTTCTCCACTGCAGAGTTGGTCCCTGGACTCTTAGTAAAAAGCTTGTTACCAGCTACGAGCCAGGCTAAGCTAAAATAGGCTAGCACAACACCAAAGGCTTCCCAACTACGGTTTGGAGCCGCGAAAGCTGGAAAGGTAACATACGCTACTCTTACAACAAACCGTTAAATCGGAGTAAATTATGTTATATCAGACAGACTTCTCTTGTAGATTAGTCATGGAAAATGAGAACCGTGCGAGTTTTCCCTTTGTATCAAGCAGCAAAAAAGTTGTAGCATGATGTGTTTGAGTTAATTTGCCTTACTTGACATCGTACGTCCTGCGATGTGACTATTGCGCATGCGCACAACGCGACGACGATGCTGAAACGATATATCGTGCAGCCCTATTTGTGACATAGACCAGACTATCTGTATCATAGTACAGAACCCTGTCTTGCAACAGCTCCATAAAACTGTACAGCTTGAGACGCCCGTAGGCGGTGGTGAAAGCCACTATAAATACGTTATTCACCTTGCCTGGGGGCGCGATACAGCGATCACTGTGACACCACTGAAGCAGAGGCATTTGGTCGTTGAGGAAGGAGAAGTACTTGACTTTGTATTTTTCTGAAAACATAAACTTGAAAAATTCTTCAGGCTCAGTGATTAGTTCAGTTTGGGTCAGATTACTTCTCTGCGCAAACTTTCCCCAAAAGCTGTTGAGACATAGTTTACACACTTGTCTTTTGGCAGGGTTTGATGTGATTTTAGAAGCATCTAACAAAATGCCCTGATTTGTATGATAGTCCCTTGTGTATTTTTCTCTGCTTTCTTGATCTACTAATGCTTCAAGGGGGTAGCCTGAAGCTTCTGGCTTTCCCTTGAGAAAAGTGTGAATGTAATTGATAAATATAGATTCGCCTTTTCTGTCAAAGTGCCACACCTCTGCGATCTCAGCGACCCTATAACCCATCTCCAAGGCCTTGTTAAATTCAGGAGTGACCCAGACCCCCGTCAACACTCTGGCCTCATCATTATGTGCACAAGGACCCTCTTGAAAATTCAATTCAGCGCACGTACGACAGAGTAAACACTAGTTTACCTTTTCCTGTTTTGTAAGGTAACTGGGAAAATAATCCTCTGTGAGGGTAGACAACGGCCCTGATCAACCCGTAGTAAGTCTGAGGCTCTTTGAAATCTTCGTAGATTATTTCGGGGTGTCCTAGAGCAGTGGTTCTCAACAGGGGGTCCGGGGACCACCAGGGGTCCTTGAAGGAGTTCCGGGGGGTCCACAGCAAATTGATGAAGCATTAAACTTCACCAGTAATTCATTTACAAGAAGTTAACACAATTAGAGAATGTAGAAGAATGACTGTTTTGAGCATAGTACAATGCAGATAGTCTTGGAATTCTGGACAAAATCATATCTGACAATAAAAATATTCTCAGATTTGGGTCCAAGAGACAAAATCTCATCAAATGGGGGTCTGTGGCCCCAATGTGCACTAAATTAGGGGTCCTTGATATGAAAAAGGTTGAGAATCACTACTAGAGGATACTTACAGTTTACATAGGGATAGAAAGAAGTCACGTCTACGAACTGTATAGTTTCATCAGAAGCGGCTGTGTACCTGAGCTGTACAGCCCACGTCCTACCTCCGTACAAAGCATCTCGGGGTGAGAGAGGCTGAGGAGCGTTGTATTGTTTTAGAAAATCCTGCA
This sequence comes from Centroberyx affinis, assembly GCF_046629955.1. Classification (NCBI taxonomy): domain Eukaryota; kingdom Metazoa; phylum Chordata; class Actinopteri; order Beryciformes; family Berycidae; genus Centroberyx; species Centroberyx affinis. The sequence continues at coordinate 133,215 of NW_027279745.1, forward strand.
ATCCCTGATGTGATTTTTTCATCTCTGTCCAGACGTGTTCTCTCATCACTACCACTTTTACACCGTGCACAGATTGTAGCTTTTGTAATTTGTCCTCACATGCCACGTGCAAATCTTCATAGGTATTATTTGTCAGAGGACAGGTGTCACAGGGCTGCCAACTCTCACGCATTGACCGTGAGACTCACGCAATTGACACTGTTCACAAGCTCTCACGCCACAAGTCCATTTTCTCACGCAGTGAAAAACAAATGCATAACTGATAACATTGCGGCACGAAAAGAGACACTGACAGCGCAGCACAGCGCAACAGCAGCGAGTTATTTAGACCATCGGGGGAAAGCGAGAAATATACACAAATCTATTATATTGTAATTTATTCCCATGCATGTTGCTCAGAGTAATCTCACTCAGCGGCTCTTCTGGCAGTAGCACAGTGTCTCTCCCTCTCCTCTCACGCCATGCGCACACAGGCAGGAGTGAGAGTGAGTTGCTACGGTTACGGGGACGCTGTGTCTCTGTCGCTCTGAAACTTTCTCACGATTCCCAATAATAGGTTTTTAGGTTAGTATGCCTATGCAAAATCATGAATGTAAGCACCTCAATGCTGAAATCTAGTAATATAACATCATTTTACATTTTTGGTTAACATTATACAGGGTTGCTGTTTCTTGACTTAATCCAAGAGGTTAGGTGGTGTAGAAATGCAGGAAATTTGATTTAAATTACTATTTTTTTCAGGGGGGTCCAGGGAGGGGGCGGAGAGACGCAGCGTTTGGGTCCTACACAAATACATGACACGTTTCTTAGGAGCGCACCACAACGGCGATTCTTGAAACGTAGTTACAGGTACTTCACAGATGAACCCCGCCATGTTAGCTCTCTTTGCCATTCTTGAACTGATGAGCCTTAAATGCGGTGAGCTGAAACCCAGGGAGAAGGAGAGGGTGGGGGGAGAAGGAGAGGAGAAGGAGAGGGTGGGGGGAGAAGGAGAGCCTTTGACCTAGTTCTCAAGGGGGGAGGGGGTTCCTTTGACCTTTGACCTAGAGCTGTCACATTAATATTCTGATGAAAGGTAGTCTTTATATCTCTCTTCAGTGTTACAAATCATCAACCTCCTTGGGACTTGCCTTTACTGGTAAATGGGAAAAATTATCAGTTATAAAGGCATGGGACTTTGAGTTTTGATATGTCCTGTTTTTGTATTCTTCTGTTCCTGTTTTCCACTTATGTTTTTATTTATTTAGCCTATTTATTTATTTATTTATTTATTTATTTTTTGCCTTGTGTGATGGTTTTATTTATAAAACTGTAATATATAATATTATATTATGTTGTTCTTTATATAATTTTATATGTTTTATTTATATACAAGCCTATATGACTATACCTGCTTTTGTTTATATCAGTTAGACTTTCTCTACCTCCATTCTCTCTAGTTAATATATTTTGTTTTACATTTGTTATGTTTACAGTGTTTTTCTTTGTGTTTTATGTTGTATTGTTATTTTTGTTAAGTAAATAAAAAAAAATAAAAAAAATCATCAACCTCCTCAACAAAGCATATATAACAAAGAAGTGACAAAGAAAGGAGTGGAGACGGTCCACTTATATAGACCTGAGTAAACAACATAAATCTGACATAGTGTCAAAACACATCTGGAAAGTATAAGCATCTCTAGGTACGAGAGTCACCAATCTTCCAGACTCTCTGGCACCTAGCACAGTCATAGATGCACTCATAACAGCTATATGACTTCTTCATGTGATCAGGATTCAGGGCAAAGGACACAGTGTTCTATTTTATTTCTTACAAAATATTTAACACCATTCCTTTCTCTTGAGAAAACACTTGTTAGCCACAAGACAGTTAATGTGCAGCGTTTCCCCTATATGCTTTCAACGCAGCGCCTCTGCTAAATGATGAACGCCACTGCTGAAATTTCACATTACATACATGTACATAATAATCACGACGAATTCAAACCAAACGCACTTTCTCTGGGGTAAAACATGCCCTCTCTGCAGCTCTTTGGGGTTTTCTCTGCCATCGACACTTAAAGATAAACTGGTCAACCTAAATAGGAGACTGATTGCTCAGCAATTCATTGCGGCTAAGGAGAGGCGCAGAAACACGTGCTTCACTTCACTCATGGCCATGAATATTATGCTCAACAAATAAGACGGGCTGTAGACTTAAGTTTGTGTATATGAATAGGCCTATAATACTGTGAGTTATTTGAAATTTGTTGATTTAAGTTTGTGAAAATCGAATGGGAGAGGATCTTTCAATAAATCATTCAATAAAATTAATCTTACTCCTGAACAATCTGTCCCCCTCACTTCTGAAATTATGGCTACGCCCCTGCTCATGAGAAACTGAGATCAAGCTTGTTTGTGATCTTATCTGAAACCAATCAGGCTATATATTTATTAAGCACATTTTCACCACGATTATTTCCTTGTGCAGTGGGGGGAAAACAACACACACCGAGGACAAAACGAGGACACGCCGCCAGCGAGGCACAGTTTTCGGGGATACAACTTTTGGCACAACACCGGTTGATGGGCAGAAACAGAAAGACCCAAACAAACACGGACACGCTGTCTGGATTTGGCCACAGTGCTACTAGCTAGGTAGTTTAGTGTTGTTAGCTCTGCTACGTGCCGACGTTAGTTATGAAGTTTATTTAACATACATAAATTTAGCAAGGATTGACCTTCGTCTGTATCTTAATTCGTGCGGGAACTGTGTGTTAATTTGGGTAACGTGTCATTCCCTTGTATGAATTAACCTTAGTTAAAGAGCAGTAACGTTAGGCTTTTAGAGCAATAAAAGTTTCTAAAAATGTCACCTCACACTATCTTAGCCAACGTGCTAGAGGGCAAAATAACCATCATCAGGGCAATTAAAGTTGATATTGTATTATAATACATGCTGCAAGGTAGACAATGTATGCCCAGTTTACCAGTTGATCTCAAACTATTCGACATGCTGCCTTAGCCTAATTGTCTACGAGTCAAAGTAGTGATATGATGTTACCAGGATAGCGAGATAGGCAAATAACGTGACTAGTTAACGTTACGGTTAGCGTTAAAAACGGTCCACATGTGGACGGGATTCTTGTAAGAAACAAATTAACTGACAAGAATACTCACATCTTTTCCCGACGAGGACTGAAACCACGGTCATATCCAGAGTGCTGTCCTTGTGAAAAGTCTTGAAGCTGTTCTTTCTTATTCTCCCTCTCCTCGACGAGGTTTAAACACAACACGAAGAGCCTCTTCCTCTTGCAGGTGACTAACGATCCGTTGTACTTTCCTCTAAGTTTAAGGAGCATAACGTCATCTGCTGCGGAGTGCGGATCAGTGCGGCAGGTCAGCAAGATTATGCAGGGAAACAAAGACACCAAAAGGACCATACAAATGCTTGCCACGCCCCTAAAGACTTGAATTTGAGGGGATAGAGTGGATAGTCCTAGTGGTTGCAAAGTGACACTTACAGGTGTGAATGGTGTGCATTACTATTTCAATTTTCCGGAGTCAGGGGCTGCCCTTTTTGTCCTGTAGGTGCCCTTTTCAGATGAATAGAATGGCTAGAATATCTATAGGGACCTGATGGGGCCAAAGCTGACTGATTACCTGAGGAACTGTGTGCTGAAAGGGTCATTTCACCTGTCTGAAGTGCATTTATATGCAGATTACTCAACCCTGCCCCCTCCTTGTCACATCAATGCAAATTTAAAGCATAAAGCCTGCCATAATACTTTATCAGTAGGCCTAGTGGACTGCCATTGCAATCTACTTCAGAAAATGCATGTAATATGTATATTTTTAGATTGTATTGTGCATTAAGATGAAACTTTTGTAGGATAATAGCTAGTTGTTGTGTGTGTTGTGGGTGAAAAACCTTCAGTTGGGCCGGATGTCTTCAGGTCCTCAGCCACACTTCTCAATTACCGATATCGAATAATTCAAACAAGTGCAATAGAGTTCAATATGATAAAGGTTTACTGAAAAATCAAACAGAAACAAGTAAACCCGAGCTGGTCCATGGAGCAACTGAAGTGGTTTCTCTTACGCATCCTTTTATATACTTTTACATGCTCCACCTTTTGTGGAGCTTAACGACAGAATTTCCCTAACTTTCTTTCATTCTAATACACCATTGTTTTCACCTGACCACTACTTCTCCTTTTTAGGTAACTAATGGTGTCAGCGCAACCCTGGATGCTGATAAAAACATTTAATAGGAGAGATATGCACACAGTCATTTCAATGAGTAAATATGAACATATGCTTATTTCACTATGAACACTAACGTCCCTATATGCTGGGTATCATACTGATTATACATTCATGCAGGCCCATGCAGGCCTTCAGGTGAGTCAAAATTTCCCACAGTGTCCGGAGACAAATGGCCCCAAGCAGATACATGCTGTAAAGTCATCTGTCCCTAAGGCCTAAACTGGGTCGACCAACACATGTACTGTTGTTACCGTGGATAATTAAAAGCGGCCTAGAAAGAATATATCTATGCTTCACATTTTACCAGTGTGTGAACTCTCATTCGACCATATTTAAACACCCATATCCAATTCCACACAATAATATCTGTGTTTATGGGAATATGGGAGTATGGGAATGTTGGCCTAGCCAGTACTAGCACATGCCTTACTTATCTTTAAGAGCTTACATCAAGGCTGCTTGAATGTTTTCATCCTCTCAATAAAATGAGGACTCACTTACCTCCTTATCTTATCCAGTGTGTGCAGGAAAAAAATGTCAAGCTCCTTCGGATGAAAAAAATCCCCAAATTGTGAGAGATGCCATGCTGCGGCAAGAAGCAACTATTACGGCTGGTATGTACTGTAAACACAGCTCAACTTTTAACCTAGACCTACATCTGTTTCACTTGTCTAATTTTCACACCATAATCTGTATGCAGAGATGGGCATTATTTCTGTTACTTACTTGTATTTGAAATATGTATTTCAATTACTTCTGAGTATTTTGCAATTTATATTTGACAGGGCTGAAAAAATTCAAATTTAATTTGTAACAAGATCATTTAGAGTGGAGTAATTTTGTATTTTCAAAATACTCAAAATACTTTCTCCATGATTCACAAAACATAAAAAAAATCATGTAAATACATCTTAAAATGAAGAACAATACACTTAGACACACTCACACACAGTGATTTTGTAAGCCCACACTACTCACAGTATTTCCATAATCAAGTTCATCTTCTGTGAAGTCCCCCCCCCCCCCCCCCCCAAGCAAGCCAGCACATGCTTCCTGCCTTAACCAGTGCAGTGGACTGTCCGTCAAGGTAAACATTTTATCTGAACTGCAATAACTATATAAAATATATCTTACTTTTTAGAATGTACACATGTTGAACTGATCAAGCTAATTTTTGCTCGATTTAACACAACTGTGAAAGTAAAGTAAGTCAAATATCTAGTTTTATCATTTATTAATTTTGCTCTGATTTAACTCTCAATTATATTGTGAAACAAAGAGACTCTTGTAGAGACATTTAAGTGGAACCAGATGTTGAGGCCCTGTTTTGAAGGTTTCCAATAACATGACTCATTGCTTTGTGCCAGTTGGTTGAAAGTATTTAAGAAAATATGCATTGACCAACCACAGATCATTTCTTGTCTCTTAGAAAACTATATAAGATCAAGTTTTCTGTTTTTGAGATGGGTTCCGAGATTGTACTGATGTAAGCTTTGGGTGTGAGTTTATGTCTCCTTATTACTGATCAATAATAATCTCATCAATCTTCAAATTCGTCAGTGCCTGTGCCTTTATTTTGTGTGTGTCCAGTGTTTTGACAGATTTCCACGACACAACCCTCCCCTCTTCAGCTCCGGTTGAGAGACTGTTCTCATTTGCAGGAATAATATTCCATCCGCACAGGAGGCGGTTAACACCAGAAATATTTGAAAAGTTAGTTGTTCTTAAAGGCAACTAAATAGGCTACTAATTGAAGTGGTTGGGTCTCAACTGCCATGTCTTTGAATTGGACAGAGAGCAAGTTTCTACATATTGTACAAGACATACTATTTTCAGTATTTTCTTTTTTGTTGTTGTTGTTTTTTTTACAGTTTTGCTTAGATACAGGGCCTTGTTATACAGAGGGCAGAGATGTGCTGTGGTTTCTGAGTATTCTCTCTACAGTGTGATTTGTGCCTATCCTTTTTACCCACAGGTTTTACACTGTGCATGTTTGATTGTTAAATGACAGAAGATTAAGTAAACAATGAAGCAGGCAGTTGGCAAAAAAGCTCTGTTGAAGCATTTAATCCAAGTATTCGAACACAGCTTCTTGTTATTTCTAGTGATTTCTTCATTTCAAGTCCAAGAAGAAAGAAGAAAGGTTGAACAGTAAAGTGAAATCTGTCTGGCATTTTGGGGATATACTGTGTGAAAATGGTGTGAGTGTTCTTGTGTGCACGCGTGGATATGTATGCAAGTGTGTTTATGCCTGGGTAAAATATGTACATACACAGTACAGGCATATGCATATACAGTAGCATTCTACTTCCTGTTCTTCCTTCCTGTATGGTTCAAACTCTCACCAGAGCCTTGTGTACATTATAAAAATCTGAATGTTCTGCCATTTTGTACAAATTCTGAATGTCCAATGTTACAAATGTATTTTCCTGTATTTTGAAAATACATAATATATGTATTTTATCTTGATACATTTTCTGGCTCCAGTATTTTGTATTTTATTTCGATACATTCATTTGAGGGGTATTTTGTATTTTGTAACAAGATACATTTTGATGTATCTTTGCCCATCTCTGTCTGTATGATTACTTTTACTCAGAATATCTGCCGTGTGTTTATAATAGCATGCCAAACTATCAATAAAGTGATTCTCTAAATGCCACTTCACTTCCAGCAGCCTTGAGCAGTTTCACTTTGAATTCTTAAGGGCCTCAAAAAGAGTTGTGCATTGACTCTTATTGATGGAACAGTGCAACCATTACATTTTTAGAATTCCACTTACCGATACTAGCTATCTTGTATAAACCAAGTGACATAATCCAGAAATGTTAATATGCCTACTGATTGAGCACATGCTTATCTTGTAGAAATCTGTTTTTTCTTAGTGACTGGAGAATGAAAATTGAAGAGTATAACTGAAATAAAAACTATTTTTCCACCGCTCGATTCAGTGTTCTCTTTAATGATGCACACAGCATGGAGAGAAGGACACAGCAGAAGGAATAGTGCAGTTCTCTGAGAGGGAGACACTAACAAAGCTTATTATGCACAAGGCCAAACACTTACAAGGCTAAACATTTACTAGACAAAGCAGCGTGTCATGATCTCAGGAAATGTAGCCCAGAGCGTCTCTTATCAGCACTTTATTATTACCATGCCTCCTCTCTGTAAGTGGCTTCACGTTATCACCTGAGGACACATGATGGACACACTGAGCAATATTCTACACTTATGCTAAGCCTAAAGCAAAGACAGACAATGGCACTTTTCTCCACAGAAATGGAACCTAGTTTGCTAAACAAAGACACTTTTTTGGTCAGGTCGTATTTGTCGTATTATTTAAACCTGTAAACAAACACTTATGGATTGCATAAAACCATTACATGAAACATGATTAGACAATACAACTGTCACTGTTCAAACTTTGCTGTGAACTGAGTTGTTTTAGCAGAATAGCCTAGACACATACTTTATAATCTTAATATTTAAATCACGAATACGTAAATTTGGTGGTTGATATAGGGAAACAATGAAATATAACATAATTATCGATGTGGGGGCCAAGAATGGGTAAATATAATCAGACCGTAGGTAGCAGTAGCAGGGAATAACTGGGTCCAACTATTGGGAGGATAATTAAAACACTTAAGCCTATATGATTAACCAATTTAGTATATAATTCACACTATTCTAAAAACTCATTGGAGACATTAGGAAATACAAAGTAGAGAAGAGGACTAAATCAAGAATGAAAAGAATTTATGGATTTACGACTTTTATGGCTCTATCCAGAAAGGTTCCTACAGAACTAAAAAGAGAAGGGAGAAAGTAATTCCTGATCCTTTTGGTAACATGATACAAAATGTATTTAATTATCTAATGTGACTAATTGTCCAACATCAGTTCAATAGAACTCAGTCTTCTGGTCCAGATAAAAAGAAATCTTCTTATTTTAATTTGTGTGAGTCTGTGTGTGTGAGGGAGATCCTGGTCTGCAGTCTGATGTGGCTTGTAGATAAAACTTGTAAATTTCAGAAGAGTTGTCTGATTGGTGGAGGAGATCCCCCCTTAGTCTTGGTCAGCGTCAAGGTGACACTTTTGTAGCTTTAAAGGTGAAGGGTCATTTTTGTTCCTGGGAAAGAATGTTACTCAAGGGTCCATTTTGAGCTGTGGAGACCTGGTTCTGCTACAACAAGGCTGCACACACTTAAAAGTCCAACACTCTCCAAACGTAGGTGCATAGATCCCAGGAACCATGCTGGTTGAACTGATCCCATCAGTTCAACCAGCATGGAGAGAATCCGCACGCTAGGCTACTTTAAAAAAGAGGATAAAAGTCCTTCTCACTGAGGCATCCAAAATAATATTATATTTTATTACATGATGCTCATAAGAAAATAAAGTGCTCAAGTGCTGTACAAAGCTGTGTCAAACATTTCAATCACATCTTCCTCAGTGGAAACGTTTATAGATATATACATTTTATATTATATAATAGATATTTTTGGATACCTCAGTGAAAAGGACTTTTTTCCTCTTGTTAAGTAATGTGCGGCTTCTCTTCATGCTGGTTGAAATGACAAGGATAAGACAGCTGCTCTGAGGACTGGTGCGTCAAATAACTTTCTACAGTAATCACAGACCCGGGGTCCTGCTGAGTGGAAAAACATTGTAAAAAACAGTAGAAGATAACCCGGATTATAGCCTACTCAGAATGTAAACAACGGATGTACTCAGACAACTGGTGTTGTATTATTGCCTTTGATATATTTCTTTGTTGTTCAGACGTAATTTCAAAAGGGTGAACAGATGGGTAATTTAGAGTAATAAAAAAAACAAAGTTGGATATAATAAGGAGAGAGAGAGGAGAGTTAGATCAGAGTGCATCCCTAAGTGCGCTGTTCTACTTTGTTCGTTTTTTTCTTAATTTTCTTTCCATCTTTTTAATTTTTACCTTTTTGCCTTGTTTTCTTTTGATTTGTTCTTTTTAATGCACCTCACCTTATATACTGTCAGATGCTCATTAAATTTATGGAAAAGATCATTCTGATCAATGGCCTCACGTCCTTTTTTTTCGGTAAGTGTCCAACCTGTTTTCAGATGCCCTCCTCCTTCTCAACTGAGAGTACGAATTAAGACAAGCATTGACGATTATGTCAAGCTAGGGGTGGTTTGTTTGAGCTTAGGTCTAGTCAAAGCACAAGCAAACTGGTAATAACAAGGACTAGATGCCTGCATTGTTACCCTCAATTCAAAACCACTGTGTCTAGAGACAGGATCCATCTGCAGAGGTGTGATAGTGTGAATGGGTGTGAAGTGGGGCCCTCCCCCAACACTACAACGCCGCTGTTATACTGGGTTTGACGTATTTACACATACGTATTTACCGGCCGTATTGATGTACCAAAATAGTGGCAAAAAGCTTTGGCTCATAGCTTGTGTAGAGATAACATGGATTACCTTGATGCAGAGGCAATGGAGGAGGGAGTCGACAAGGTGAATGCTCTCACTTTCATATCAACAGTAACAAGTTGGAGGTGGATAGCTGCTTCAGGATGATGCATGATGATTTTTTCCTTGCTTAGTTACCACACAGAGAGTGACATAAGCTCTTTGAAGAGAAAGCACCCAAAGCAAGTTGTTATCTGTAGTTGGGTGTTTCTACTTTCCATGTATGTGGTTTGTATTCAGTAAATTAAAAGTTGAACTTTAACCTGTGTCACTGTAATCTTTGTCGTCTATTCATAGTATTCCCATGATGTCACATGCATTTCCTACCAATATCCTTTACACGGTTCATTGGCATTTGATCTTTAGGAGCAGAGCCTTTTGTTAATTCTGGACAGATGTTTATCTTGTTATCACAATGCATTCTATAAAGATTTTGTTATCTAACCATAAACTGTCTTTTATTTTGCAAGACTTTACATGTACGTTGTTTGTGTTTAGTAAAATATGGTTTGATCATTGGCCTGTCTCAGTACTTTTTATAAAACCAGCCTCACAGTAATTTTTTGTAGTATCTTCAGTGTACACTGACCTTTAATTCATCACACAGTATTTCTATGAGGTGCCATATAGGATATAATCCAAACTTTGGCTTGCACATACAACTACTTTACCTCTCACATGCATGTATTGTGAGATACTCTCATTTAACCTGCTGAAACACTCACACACACCATTAAAATGTTTTTAATTTCAACAGATCTATTCTTTCAAACTGCCAATGAAAAACCGCTGCACGAACGTTTCAAACTTTAGCCCCGCCCACAAAGGCACTGATTGGTTCGATTGTTCCTCTGAGCGAGAACAAACCACAAGGGAAACACCAGACTCTCTGAAAAGTGGGTGATAATTCAGGAGTCTGGAACCAGGCTAATGTGACGTGGTTTTCAGCAGCGCATGTGTGTCCAAAGCTTTCTCATACTGACGTTTTACTCTTTTAATAGGTGCCACCCAATTTGAAGGGATTCCTCATCAGTCCTCACTTAAACTAGTCTGTGCATCTGTATTTGGCAAAATATTGATGATTGTGTAAACTGTTTTTTTTACACAGCCACAGTTGCCTTGCTCATCCCTGCAGGCCCACACTGACATGAGGCTGGATGACTTGGCCGGTGTGTTGACAGCATTGCCTTTCATGCCTCTGACGACCGGTTTCTCCAGTGGCCAGTGGCACTGTTTCTTCATTGATGCTTTTTCCTTAGCTGCACTCATGCTCCCCTTCTCCTTCATCATGTCTGCCTCTTTGCAGAAGGCCTCCCTCTTCTTCTGTGTCTCTGCCTGTTCTTTCAAGACCTTTCTCATCTTGGCCATTGTTGAAGGAAACTATGTTATCTTCATAATCAATTCGTAATCTATACTTAATCAATATAATCAAGGAGAATATATTAACACATTCCTTTGATCAGACAGCACACATACTGTACATGTACTCATGCGCTATGCACAGTGAGGAGAGAGTAGAGAGAAAGAGGTCATTGTTACCAGCTCATGCCAGTAAGTTTCTCACAAACAAGCAAGATTAATGGGATTATTGCCAGAAAGAGAGGCTGTAGTCAAACTATTGTACGCAGAGAGCACTCGTATCAGGGAAAGCATGATACAGGAAGGAAGACTCCTACTTTCGACCTTGAGGTACAAAACAACAGGTGCTTTCCTTCAGCAATAGCTGGATTGACGCACTGGCCACATTCCAACAGTTAGACCAATTAGAGAGCTGTAGTAGGTAAAGAACTGAGAATAGACTATCCCTCTAGGTGGAGCATGGTGTGTGTGTGTGTGTGTGTGTGTGCGTGGGTTAGGGTTAGGGTTTTTGATGGATCACATAGTGGGAAATCTGTATGTTGCAACTCATTCATAGATCTCCAATGCCATAATGTGACACAGAGCCAGCATCGTTGGCCAGAGCGACTTTTTGCTTCAGCTTCTTCATCTTTCTTTTCAGTGCCTCCTTTTGCTGGAGCACAGAAAGTGCATCTGTCTTCATCTGGAAGCACAAAAACACAATTACAGCATTAAAGCCATAGACACACTGGGATCAAATTTTAAGAATGGAGAATGCCTATTTATAATTAGGTGGCAGGCGACCTCACTGATAAAAAATGAATTTAATACAGCTTAAGACAGTATCAACTAAAGAAGGGAATGATTTTCTTGTGATATGTCCAGGGTTCGAGTTATGTGGGAGCCAGTGGGAGCTGAGCTCCCATGAGGAGGGGTCTGAGCTCCCATAAAATCATGCATCTGTGGGGGTTGCTAATACATTACCAACAACCATAATTTTAATCACAAATAATGCATTTTTCAATGTAATGAGTATTATTTACGTTAAATAAAGATAAAGATAAATAGGCTGAAAGAAATATGTTTTCCAAAAGAACTACGCACCATATTCTCTCGTGAATGACAGTATGGCTGCACTTCACCACCAAGCGTGCGCCACATGCGATATGATAAAAAAGTGGGCTGCTGTGTGTGTGTCTGTCTGTGTGTGTGTCTGTCTCTCTCTCTCTCTCTCTCTCTCTCTCTCTCTCCCTCCCTCCCTCACAGAAAGCGCACCCGTTAGACTATTATTACCTCCGCCAAGGAGGTTATGTTTTCGGTGCCGTTTGTTTGTCTGTTTGTTAGCAGGATTACAGAAAAACTACTGGCCCGATTTTCATGAAACTTCGTGGAAGGGTGTAGGGCCAAGGAAGAACCCGCTACATTTTGCAGCGGATCCGGATCCAACTGACGAACAAGCAATAATAGCACGAACCTTGGCGGAGGTCTGCGCTCTCCGAGTGCCCTTCTAGTTTATTTATTCATTTATTTATCTCCGCCCCTAACGTTAGTTATTTTAGAGACCCCCACAAAGCTCAGATTATAACTCGAACCCTGGATATGTCTCTCTCAAACCAGCAGATCAGGTTTCAGGAATATGTGACCGAGCCACAAAGTCAACAAGTGCTTTGAGTACTTTGATACTTTACAGAATCAATAATGATGTTTCTTCTGTTCACATTTTCTTCTTTCTTGTCATTACTTTTCACAGTTAAGTGTGAGGTTTGACATAAGGGCTCCAGTGACCTTAATCAGTCAGGGTTAAGGTCAGGGTTCAGTCAACGCCTAAATAAAACTTCTGACATTGTTCTGGTGATGTTACTTGCCATATACTTTACTCTTTGGTGTTTAATCTAGAGTTATGGTTCTTCTTACCCTGGAATCCTCTAATAACAAGACACAATGGCCCTCATTTATGAAACAAACGTACGACAGAAAACTGGGTGTACGGTGATTTCTGACTGGCATCTAAGCATATGCAGCCACATATTCATCACTTAAAAATATGTAGCCTATGGCAAAATATTATATTTTGTAAAGGCCTAGATCGACTGTGTGTCATATAGCCTATCCCTAACATAAATAGGTATTTTCAAATTGTTTGCAATTAACGGGGTTAACAGTTTTCTGGTGTAAGATTAATTTCTCTTTCATTTTGAGATACTACTTGTTTGAGGTCTGACCATTTTTTCTTCACCTAAATGTAAAGAATTGCGATACAAGCTTTATATTAGGCTACTATTATATATATAGGCTATACATATCAAGGATGTATAAATTAAATATTCAAACCTCAGCTGGAATGTCGACAGCAACGCTGTTGACCGCAGCAGTGATTTCTTTCCATACTGCATTTTTCCGACTTCCTCTGATGCCACTTTTCAGGCTGCCAAATAGGTTCAATTGGACTTGGCGACGTTAGAGTTTCTATTTCGAAGTTGGAGAAGTTTCTCTTCTTGGACGTATTACGCCTCTCCATGTCGTAAACTCTGGGGGCGAGGCCTCTAAACCGAGAATATTTAGGGGCGTGATATTTAAATGACGATTGTTTTCAGCCTCCACATTTATCAACGCCCGATCATTCTTACGCTGTGATTGGCGAGATACGAACGTTTCATGAATCACACGTGAACCCTGTCGTAAGATGATTTCTGCGCTCGGATCTGCGCTGGTTTCTACATTAGATTGATAAATGAGGGCCAATATGTTGTTTATGATGTTTATATGAGTGGTTAATAAGGAAGAGGACTGTCTAAACATTAACAGGCAAACTGCTGTACAATATGTGTGATCTTCTGTTTGTTGAATACATTAACTAATTGAATCACTTTTTGAATAGAAAGAAAACACAAAAAGTACTTACCTTTTAAAGATGGGTCGTGCGAAAGTTCCAGCTGAAATATTTCATAGTTATTTTAGTTCATATTTGTTCTTGTTTTACAGATTTTTGCCTGTATATTGCTGCTTATTCGCGCTGTGTGTGGTGGACTGAAGTGGCTCTGCTGTGCACAGGTCTGACATGCTCAGAGTTCTATTCCGCATCACAATGCTAACTAGCAGGTCACTCGGAGAGCGCAGACCTCCGCCAAGGTTTGTGTATTTATTGCTTGTTCGTGAGTCTGATCCCGATCCCCTCCAAAATTTAATGGGTTCTTCCTTGACCCATGCTACACCCTTCCAAGAAGTTTCATGAAAATCGGGCCAGTAGTTTTTCCGTAATCCTGCTAACAGACAAACAAACCGACAAACAAACAAACAAACGGCACCGAAAACATAACCTCCTTGGCGGAGGTAACAATGGCCTTCTAATTCCACAGCTCCTATTGTAAATACACAGACAAACAATATCTGAAATCAACCCAGACTTTGTTAGATTATAAAATTTTACCTCTTACATATACTACTGAAATTTAACCTCACACACTACTGAAAATTAACTTCTTACATACACCACTGAAAACCACCTCACACATATACTACTGAAATTGAATTTAAATTTTTTATTTCAACAAATCTTCTTCTGAAATGCCAATGAAAAACGAACAATTCAAACTTTAGCCACGCCCACAAAGGCACTGATTGGCTCGATTGTTCCTCTGAGCGAGAACAACCCATTGACAAGGGAAACACCAGACTCTCTGAAAAGTAGGTGATAATTCAGGTGTTTGGCTAGTGTGAGGTGGTTTTCAGTAGTGTATGTAAGAGGTTAAATTTCACTAGTATATGTGTGAGGTTACATTTCAGTAGTGTATAAAAGGTTAAATTTCAGTATTGTATATAAGAGGTTAAATTTCAGTATTGTATGTTAGAGGTTTATCTCACTGGTGTATGTGTGAGCATTTCAATAGTGTATATATGAGAATTTTTAAGTAGTATGTATGAGTATATTATATTTCAGTCATGTTTATGAGAATATTTCAGTGGTGAATGTGAAAGGTCTTACTGGTGTGTGTGTGTGAACATTTTCAATTTCAATAGCATATATGAGAGTGGTTTAGCGAATGTGAGAGGTTCTCTGTAAAGTGAATGAGAGTATCTCACAATACATGCATGTGAAAGGTAAAGTAGTCGTATGTGCAAGCCAAAGTTTGGATTATGTCCTATACAGTTGTACCTACAAAGTACTGTGTGGCCTTCCCTAGAAGTCCTCAATCCCTCCAGACCCTGTTCCAATTTCCCCACAGGGATCATTCTAATCTTATCTAAACTCGTTTTATCCAGGTTAATCTTAACGGTGCCTGCGGTGCACTGTGGCCTTCTCTACAAGTCTTTGATCCCTCAACACCTTCTCCACAGTGCCTGAAGGGTACTCAGACCCTCAGGATTTATGGGTCTCTCCATACATGGTCTTTGAAGATCGATTCTTGTCACTTTCAAAAAGCAGCCACCCCAACTTAGATCAATACTTGCTTTGAAGTTTTGGCAGAGAGTTCAACAGATCGTCTGAATACTTTTTATCATGGCAATGAGGAACTGTTTGTTATAATTTGTTTTATAGCGTTAGAGTTTGTGCTGTAACCTGACAGATTGCCAAATTACCATGACAACCAGGTTGGAACATAACTAACTTTTTTTGCCCGGCTGGTGGAAGCGAACAGACAAAGTGACTGATTATGTGACTGTGACCGGACTAACCGGCCAAAATATTTTCTTACTGTTTTCACACTGTATGCATTGTGGCACTCATGCATACATGACACCTATGTATATGTCTTGTCCTGTCTCTGGGGCCGGTGCCACTGTCGTAGATTTGTTGTTCCCCAGAGTGACAGAAGTAGAGTCCTCAGACACGTGAATCAGCCTTTAAAGATCTTTATTAAAGTAATAAGACCTGAGTGGTTCTGCAGAAGAACTGAACTCATGGTCAAAGCATAATACTTTTATACAGTTTTCAGTTTGATTCAACCTTCTGGCATAATCCCTCCTATTCTGGTTCTTCTACCAGTAGAATCTGTCTTTGTGTTGTCACCGATGAATACTCCTACTTTTCCAGAGGTGGGGGCCGAGAGTTAAAACATACTGGTGGAGAGGATTTCTCTCCCATGGCCTCTCTCCCATGACCTACTAGATGCAGGTGAGGCATATCATCTCTCCCATGGCCTCTCTCCCATGGCCTACTAGATGCAGGTGAGGCATATCATCTTCTTGACACATTAATTACTTAGTTTACCAGGCAGGATATCTAACTCCCTTAATTCTGGCATGTTCATCCTGCAACTGCAGCTATTCTCATGAATCTGAAGGCTGTTTAGGGAAATGTTCAGGCAAGTCAAACTAATTACATGTTCAACTATAGGCACAGTATATTTCCACTACACCACTCTTGGCTGAGCCTGGTCTGAGTGGAGGACAGACACTGTTTTCACTTTTCACTGTTTAGCTAAACCCAGTGGGGGGTTTAGCTAAACGGATTTTAAATTATTGCAACATTTAGAAGTAAACATGCTTTATGACCTACTGTCATGATGAAGGATGGATAGTATAGGGACGTGTGATTACTAAACTTGTTATATGCTGTGAAATGTATCTGTGTGTTAGAACAATGGAAAACTATACTGAGAGGAAGACCTCTGGATGAAATGTGTGTCTGTCCCATCTGGGGTGCGATCAACAAGTGCTTATCTCAGCAGAATATAGTGTGCTTACTTCTGATGGAAAGAGGAAGCTCTAACCAACAAAAGAAGAGACATTGTTATAGATCCTGTGCTGATGAGAAAGGTTATCTTGCAACACCCACACATGCCCTTAGAATGAAGAATAAAGATTGATTCATCACATCTGAACAGAGTACAAATTTTCTGAGATTTAGCAACTCTCTTACAAGTGGAAGGATTTCCTTCACAACCCCTTAACTGTCATGCTCCTGCCCGCCCAGCACTACACAGGCAAACTGACCCTTTTGAGACGTACCGTCAATGAGGAACCGCTGCCAAGAGGACACCTAGTTCTCTGTTTTAAGGCACGTGAGGAGGGCTTATCATTTTTCTTTTAGGGCATCGATCCACTGTGCAGGGTTCTTCATGAGCTGGAGTCCTCTGCTGGGAAGACATGGACTCAACTCTTTCTACTTGATGAAGGAGGTGGGGGGACCCAGACATAGAAGTTCTGTGTCGATCGAGAGTTGGTTTACGTTGTTTTTGCAAAGAACGCTCCCAGAAGAATGGCTTATTGAAGGAGTGCCATATTTGCGGTGAGATCTCTGTAGAAGTCTGTGTAAATACGCTAAAACCACTTGGGGACTGAGAGAGGTAGATGGGGCAGATGTTTGAAATTAGTGTGAATCACTCATATGAAGAAAGGGACAGTTTGACTTAACCACACTGTAGGATGTTAGGCTACTGGATACCATTGGAATTGTGGTAGAAAATGAACCGCTGGAACAGGTCTCCTCTAGCGGATACAAAGCTATATTTGAGCATATGCAAGGAAGAAGTAATTCTCTCAGAAAAGAGTGTACAGAGCTTTTATGCTCTACATATGGGATGCCTATGGGGTGATCGTCTTCCATAAAATAAGTACATGACAGTCAGTATGATTGCTAGATGACTAACAAAGAAAACAATGGTGTTCTTTCATAAGTGTATTCTAGCAGTACAAGACTCTGCCTCTTTATGTATCTTCCAAGGACGTACAGAATGTGCTGACATCAAGATAGTACACAAAAGAAGAGTATAAGTTACACATGTTATGTCTTAACTTAGAGTCTCCATGGACAAAACCTCTGGCATAGTAAGTTATGGCACAAGGGTTACAGTGAGGTGACCATACATCATGAAGCCTTACATTCCCTGAAGTGACCCGAGTTCAGCTGTTAGTACATATGTTAAGTTTTCTTCCACAGTTGTTTAGGGTAGGGACTACGGCTGTAAGTAACATGATCCTGATAGACCCTATATGCTTCTCAGATGGTTCTCATGTGATCGATGTCTGAGAGCGCCACACACACACTTACTGCCCTCCATCTGCTGCTGCAGCTCATTGATCAGGCCTCGTCCTCTCACCCCTGAGGGGATTCATTGGTTGACGCTATCATCGGCATCCATATGTACTATTCCTAAACAGCCTGATCTACTGCATGATGCTTATTTGATTAAAACTGAGCTCTTGCTACAGGTGAACCAGTGCCTTGTTGACTGTGGTGGAAGGCTGAAGTCTCTGACAGTGATAGATGAAAACCAAAAATGGAAAGTGGCTGTAGTAAAGGCCAGTTCACTGTCACATCTACAGACAGACACATTAACACTGCTATAGTGAGACAAATGACAAATGACAGGCATTTTGTGAGGCTATTGCTTGGTGTATGTAGCCCAGTTATGTGGTTTGTTACATGCTGTATGTGTAAACTAGTGATGAAACACTCTCCTAAACATGTTTGTGTCACATGTTGTGAAACCGGCACCAAGACTAACTGAGGAAACTGATTTCATGCCCTGTCTAAGATTGAAGTGTGTAGCGTATGTTTATTTTTTATCTTAATTTTATTCACTCTCATATTTTACCCTTTTTTTAATTTACTGTTTTCATTATTATTGTACTTTATTGTATAAGTCATGTTATTCTCTCCCACACCCCCTAACATGATCCCATGGATCGTTTTTGTAATGGAAAAACACAGCAAAAGCATAATTATAATGGAGGAATACAACAAGAAACCTTGTCCCTTTCCTGACCCTGTCTTAGATCCAGTCAGTTCAAAGGGGCTTTAATTGAGTCAAAGGGTCTTTTATCTGATTACTCATTAAATGTACAATAATGACCCAAGATGACCCCATATGTAACAAGCAAACCTTGCTCTGTCTTGATCCTGTCTTTCTGTGATCTATTCCTGCGATAGACCATATTTCATACTTATGTCATATTTAGCTTTATTGCATGTCTGACCGTGTCTTGAACTCTCCATATGAATAGAGTTGTTTGTTTTATGAATAGAGTTGTTTGTTTCTCTGAAGATATAATAGGTGTGGAGATGTATAAAAGGCAACTGAGAGAAGAGGAAGTTGCTCATTCAGCCTGAAACTTTGTTGAAGGTTGTCTGTGCCCGCTTGCATGTGTAACGTACGAATAAACCAGAAAGGAAAGTCTCTTTCTTGTTTCTCAAGTCTCTTTTATTTCAGAAACTTAAACCACAGTTTTACTCATATGAGGGGGGGGTTTCTGGAGGTGTTTATCTTACTAACTTTTTTTTCAGGATAGTGTAGGTAAGCCTATGGATCTTTTACCTCTCCCTAGCTATATTAATGAATTAAGAATCTACTTTTCAGTGGGACCTGGCCTGGAAAACATAAACTTCTCAAAAAGTAAAAGGTCTGAGGACAAAATTAAAACTGGAATAATTCTCAAACAAGTTCAAGAAGAATACCTGTAATATATAACAATGACATATTTTTATGTAACATTTTCATGGACATGTTAGTCAAACTCACAACTTTTTCAGATAGCCTAAGAAAAAACGACAGTAGGCTTTTTGGTCATTTTGCTGATAGGGTTCATGTTGTAGACAATATTCTGCTGTAGGTTTGGATCAAGGAAATCACTCAATAGTTATCAATGACAGGCTGAGTCACAGTTTCTTGTTGTTGAGTAGCGTTTATTGTGTGAGACAATACAGTTCATCATAGCATGAGTGATTTCTCTTTTTGTACAGTGATACAAACAAGTTGATGCAAATGAGCTAAATAGAGAAGTGATTATTTGAATCATGCACTGTCTGGTTCTGACCGATTTCCAAGAACTGCTGACCTTTAGAATATACCTTGTTAGCAGAAAAAATACTAATATAGGGACAGTTACAACTGTGTCAGCAAAAAGGTTTTGGAGCAGTTAAAACAGTGTCAGTAGAAAGGTCACTTATGGAGCAGACAGCCTATTTCATTGAGTGTCATCAAAATATTAGATGTTAGTAAACATCTACAGCAATATATATATGTACAGTATATACAGCGATTTTCTCTAACAGAACAATAAGTAGTTTAATATGCTGTATCACTGTTAATTTAATCATTTTAGACCACATCACCACAACATTTTTGTATTCTTTTACATCAGTTACGTTGTAACAAATACAATCAATTTTAACTGTAATAATAATAATAATATGGATATGTAGCACCTTCTTATCAAAGTGACAAAATGCTGTATAAAAAAAGAAAAACAGGAATAAAAACAGGCAAACCTTAACACCTCACCTTCAAAACAAGGGCAAGTGCTGGACAAATTTGCTGGACAATATATTTTTTTACAGTATAATATAATATTCAAGCATTGAAACTAAGTGCCGCCTGGTTCCCCAATGCACCAGAGTAGGAGAAAGGCTAGAGAGAGGAGAGCCGTCCCTAACAGGTCTCCCAGAGCGGTGAGGTAGGGGATAGCGTAACTGTCAGGATCCTTACCCCTCCGCCACAGGCAGTGGACCAGCCAGTCCGCTATACAGAGCAGGGAAAAGACCTGAGAGAGGGAGAGAGGGGGAGAGAGACAGAGAGAGAGAGAGAGAGAGAGAGAGAGAGAGACAGAGGGAGGGAGAGAGAGAGACAGAGACAGAGGGAGGGAGAGAGAGACAGAGGGAGGGAGAGAGAGAAACAGAGAGAGAGACAGAGGGAGGGAGAGAGAGACAGAGGGAGGGTGGGAGAGAGAAAGAGAGAGAGACAGAGGGAGGGAGAGAGAGCGAGAGAAACAGAGAGACAGAGAGAGATGGCAGTTGTGGAACAGCGATGAAAACTCCAGAGAAAAAACATTACCATAAGCCTGACTTACTTGAATCAGGGCAGCAGACAAGAAGGTGACAGTGAAGAGAGAAGAGGGCAACGTGTGACTTCCTTTCATCAGGTGAATGGTGAGTAAGAAGACGAGCTGACCGGGGATGACCAGCAGGAGCAGAACCTGGGCAGACCGATGGTTTGCTCCTGCCGTGAAAAAAGCTGAACATCAGGGGCAGGAAAGTACACAGCGACAGGCTCCTTCCTCTACATCTGCATATAAATGGAATGCCTCTGTCCTAACCACTGTACTCTGTCTTTACCTGAGCCACAGAAAGTACGGAAAGGGCTGTAGCAGCTTTTACGATCCTCAGGAACCTCCCCCGGTGAGCAGTTCAAATGCAAATCGGTGGCAATACGACTAGACTGGATGGATACAAGGTTTCCTCCAATACCTGTGATTAGGAGAGAGAGATGGGGGAGGGGGGAGGGTGTTAAAACTACAAGAAGAGAGAGGCCAACCTGCTTATATTTAGGTGTGAACTGTGATTCATCATTTTCATATGACTGAAATCACTGACTTGTTCCAAAGATGACAACTCACCATTTATGACCGGAGCATAAATTATGATTCCTGCCAAGTTTGGATCTGACATAGTTTTGTCAAGAATAAGTCCTCCAAGACTAAAAAGAAAGACAACCAAAAACATGTTTTTTAAGAGCTGCATAAATTCTGCATTCATTGTCTAACACCATGTAGCATTTGACTAGACTCAGTAAAAATAATCTTTTGTCTATTTCTGCAATACAAGATTTTGAAAGGAGTTTGATGCCACACGGCAAGACCCTTAAAATGGATCCTTGACATCCTAACTGTATTGTGTGTCACTTCACTAGGTCTTAATGGGATTTAATGGGATTTTAGAGTGGAGGTGTAGGGTGGAGTCAAGCACAGTATGTGAATATGGTTCATTAATGGATGACATTAGAGAGAGTTAGAGTCCAGTTTTTGAGGTTTAAAAGAAAATATAAAGCATCTCCTTCCGATCACTAAAGTCAAAATAGAGAAGATGCAGTTTCAGTGTTTTTTCCAGTCCAGATTTTACGATAGAAGTCTAAAAATTAGACAGAAAAAAATCATATTTCACTACAGCAAAGTGAAATAGGGATTTATTTTTCTTTTAAACCAGGACTCAGAACAGAAATCCTCAATACAGAGATAACTTACTAGCACAACAAAATGTGCAAAAAGTAAAGGAGTCTGAATACTTTCACAAAGACCTAAGGAACAGTCATTTCTGAAGCTGAGTGGAGCACCTGCTGATGACCATTGCTGTAACGATTGGTTCCCATCCTGTGCGGAGGAGGATGCTGCTGGCTGGGTGTTTGGAGGAGATGGCCACCCAAAGAGGGATCAGGGACAAAAATAACAGATCCACCAAGTACAACACATAGGGATACACTTCTGTAAAGAGAGAAGACAATCATTAATACATACATTTTCAACCAGGACTCACTCTGAAACTAGACAACAATGAGTCAAGTCTCAGATCTTCATGAATGGGTCTGATCTTTTTGAAAACTTCATGCAAAGCTGTTTCCTTGCTGCAAAAATGGTCACAAGTGCCATCTGTTGGCCGAAAGTGAAAATGACAAAGCCTGTCCTTCTTTACCTATGAATGTGTAGAACCACTGACTGAAGCAGGCCAGGAAGGCGAGAGTGATGAGGTCCCCGAAGCTGGCCGCCATGGGCGTGGCCACATTGTCGGGGTTGATTCCCATCTTCTTGGAGCCAATGATCACTCCAACCATAATGACACCTAGAGAGGGTAAAAGCCCAAGTAAAAGTTTTTGATCTATGAAGTGAAATGGGACTGGTCCTGAAGGGGTTCATTCTCTGGGGACATGAGAGATGTGTCCCAAAACATTTCGCCCCTTCTTCCCTGGCCTCTCACACTATACTACATGCCTTCTACCAGGATGTAGCTTGTAGCAGACAAAGGGAAGAGAGGAAATGAGAGACAGGGACTGGGACAGCATCATAAATGAGAGTAAATGCTCTGTAAAATAACATATTATTTCAGTATGTATTAAGACATAATTGCCATCAACTTTCAAGTAATTGAATCTTGACGGTTTCTGCTTTTTGTCAGTATTCTAAAAGCAGAGTTTGTCCTCATTGATGATTCAGTCTTCTCACACAACTGGCACAATCATCTCACACTGAAGCACAGGATGCAGTTTTCTGCTGGGTCATGTAATTTATTCCCTGGAGAAGGATAGCTACACTCGGGCATCGTCTGCCAAAGGAGGATTATGTTGATGTTTTAAGAAGCTTTTCTGCTCTCCTCTGCTATTGAGACAAGAGGCAACAGGCAGGCATGAGCGCTGGATTTCAGGACAAGGAGCAAAGCAGGAGGGAGGGAGCAGGGGAAGGGATGAGTTATTTTTGGACTTTTGGGAGGGAGCCCTGATATGGGAGAATCAAAGACATATGGCTACAGGTGACTTGAGATATTGTTGGTTTTGCGTATCTCTCTTAGTCATATCAAATAGAAAGAGGTTCTGGGATTTTGTGGGTTGATCAGCAGAAACTGCATCCAAAAATTATTAACCCAGTGCCTAATTGATTTGAATGTCCTAAATCAGTTGCTGCCTCAGAGCAGTGCCAAGGTCCCACAGACAGAAACAGAAACAAAATGATTTGTACCATGGAGAACAGTTGACCAAAGCAACATTGTTTTAAGAAAGGCTGTCATGTCCATTATTTTCCAGGTATATAGGAGTCTTTGCTCAGAAAATATCCCAAACAATGACCACAGGGGGGCACGGTTCATGGAAAAAGAATAAATGAGCGGCCTCATACAGAGATGGTGGGGGTGGAAATGAACTGGAGCGAAATGAATAGTTGATTTCTCAGAAGTGCGGGGATCAGTTCCAGTAAATGTATAATGTATTACAGCCAATGAAGCCATCTGAGGGTTCACAAGGTCCATGCCAGTGAGAAGGATGCAACTAATTGAGATGAAAGTGGGAGGGAGAAAAGTGGACTGTCAAAAGGTTTGAACAGTTGTAATGGTGATGAGTAGGTGTGTGTGTGTGTGTGTGTGTGTGCTTTTTGAACTCAAGTAAATGTCAAGGACAGGGGGTGGAGGTGAGGACAGTTTGTGTCCTTACCTTGCAGTAATGAGGCCATGAAGGCAGTGGCAACACTGGTGGAACACAGGAGCACTGCGTGATTAAAGAGCATCCCTCCTTCCACCATGCAGCCTAATGCAGCTGCCATCAGCGCAGCCAGCAGGCCCAGCACTGTGGCCTGCAGCTGGAAATGGACAGTTGAATTGAAAATATCCATAATGTTTGGTAGATTACAGTAAAATGTAGTATAGAGAGTTAATAATGCAGGGATGGTTCGTGAGAGGCAGCCGTTCACATAACACACTTCAACTTGATCATAGATTTTCTTGTCACAATTTGACACAGTCTACCTGCTTGAGAGCCAGGTTCCCAGTGATCAAACTCCACTTTTCTCTTGCAGACTCCATTTTGCCGGCATTCACCTGACAACATCAGAGAAACATTTTCCATATCATAAAAACAGGCCAGGTGTCATGTGTATGAGTGTGAGATGAAGTCTTGCCTTTTTGAGTTAAATTGAGTGTTGCCCCATGTTTTCTTGGATTTTTTGAAAAAAAAAAAGTAATCTTTGTAGTGCCACCGATACTTTTCATATATATCTGGTAATAAATCCAGTAAATAAAGTGCTAATTCATGTGACAATAGAGTCTTTATTTTAGCAATCCATTTGATGTTATTCCAAGAGAGAAGGTGTGAAGGTGGCAGTCGCCTGAAAGATCATGGTCAATTACATTCAGAGCAAGAATTCATTCCAATGATGTTTTTGTTATGCAAAACATTACACATGTTTTTGTTGTTATTGCATTACAATTTGCTTCAATAAAAACAACCTGATACATTAACTTTGGGCTATGAAAAACAAGAAGATGGTGACTTGTGGTGACTTGCACTAGGTGTTGTGTGTAATGCTAGTCTATGAAGTGAGTCAATGCAACACAAATTGCTGACAGTAGCCTTTACTGACTATTATTGGAATTGTAGCAGCTTAAATTATTTGACAATCAGTTCAAACAAGTACAAACATGATCACAGACTGACAAAAAAAATCACACACTACCTTGGAGCAAAGAATAAAACATGACATGAAAGGGCAAATCAAACTGACTTAGAAAGTAAGTAAGTAACTAAGGTTTTAACATTAGAGATGTCTATTATCTTTTTACAGGAATAGACACACACTCAGATATTTTACTGCAAGTTGAGCCACTGCTGTGGCCTTCACAGGCCGGTGAGGATTTTCACACCAGGACACAAAACCCATTATGCAAGAAGGAAAAAATATAATACTGAGAATGAGGCCATAGTTATCCAACTGATCCATTGTATTGATTTTATTTGCATTATTCAGACTCTCACTCAAACTCTCTTGCACATCTCACTTAAGTGTCCATGAGAATGACAGAGTCCATCTTTTACATTTTAACGTTTTGAGGCATTTTAACGATTGTGTAACTGTGTAAACAAGTACTGACAAGAAGTCAGTTTTCTTGTACATGATGGTAAGGGTGATTCTGATTCGATTAAATCAATCTATAATTATGTATACATGTCTGCATGTGGTTGTGTCTGTGTGTGTGTGTGTGTATGTGTGTGTGTGTGTGTGTGCGTGTGTGTGTGTGTGTGTGTGTGTGTGTGTGTGCGTGTGTGTGTGTGTGTGTGTGTGTACTCACAGCAGTTGACAGTCTGGAGGCCAGGGTCATTTCCAGGTTCCCCTTCAGGCCTAACACAGCAGGAACCAGAATGAAGATTTCTGTGATCTCCTCGAAGACTTCCCAGTGCTGCCATGGAAACACACACAGGGCAAAACACTTAAACACACAATAAATGATCAGATTTTTTTGAGTTAAGAACTTAAAGATTGACAGGCCTAAACCTGTTTTGAAATTCAAACCTAGATTTGCTTTTTTTTCATTGTATTCTGCCCTTACTTACACCCCCCTTTCTCCCAATATCACTATATTCTTGTCTCGTTTCCCCCTTTTCCTCTTTAACTGAACTCGGTACAGCAGAATTTCCGAACCTTTCTTACATCCATTCTCCCTTTCTCCGTCTGTCCTTTACTCCCTTGTCTCTTGACCCCTGATTTTTTCATTTCATCCTACTCCCTCTGTCTGTTTTTTCAACCCTCTGCACATTGTTTCAGTGTTCCCCTCTTTTTAACCCTTCACTTCTGGGCAAAAACTGATCATGTAATAATCTAATTCACTAGAAAAGACTGGTAATGGAGACATCCCCTGGGAGATGATCTAAATCAAATATATTCCTACATTTTTCCCCCTACTTCTGTGTCGTCCCTTGCTTTTCCCTCTTTGTCTCTTCTCACCTGAACCACATCAAGCAGCATCCCAGCAGAGACTGTCCCAAGCCCAGCCAGCAGAAAGGGCACCAGGATTTGCAGCACCATGGAGCAGACTGACTCAGCGGGAGCGTCCCGGGCGCCGCAGCCATCCGGGTCCTTTGCTGCCGTGGTTCCACTGAACTTTGACCCATTGTAGTGTCCATTGGGGAGCAGAGGGTCTGACTCAGTATACGGACGCAGCTCGTAGGTGAGACTGGCGTTTAATGGTGAGATATTCCCATCAGGGAATATCTCACCAATATGTGGACCTCCAGGGAGTTGAGGTGTGGACTGGTTGGATCTGTGCAGGTGGCTGCTGCCTTTTCCCAAAGAGTCACTTAGGCCGACTTGTTGATCCCGTGACCCGGAGACACCCATGATGCTTTGCACTCCTGCTGCTGCTGCTGCTGCACCTAGACTGGTCACACAGACTGAAACAGCTGGGCTAAAAGAAAATTAGTAAGACCGACAATGATTTCTTTGGACTCTGTAAGTGAACAGAGCATTCACAAGGTGGGCCAGGAGCACTACATGAGATACAATAATGGTACAGACAGCACCAACTGCACAGAAGTGGAAATAAAACAATAAAGGATGGGTAAATGGACAATAAAATCACATTTGCTAATCATTGTGACAGTGGCACAGTAAAAAAAACCTTAGCATGTGGTGATACAATTTTGTAAGAGACATACAGGAACTGTGATAGATGACTAAAGATCTGTGTTTGTCCTTCCAAACACATTTCAGTCCCATGAACAGCCAGGTTTGCAGCGCAGGCTGAAACGTAGCTGTAGCATGACAAGGTTGTGTCACAGTCATCTGATGGCACAAATGGCTCGCATTATCATTCTGCATGCCTACGGTTCCCATAAGCAACTCTGAGGCTACTTTGTTTGACAGAGACAATGCACTTCATTTTAAATTTCAAAAAAAAAAAAAAAAGGGCAAATACTTAACAGTTGAGGTTACCAGTTTGGAAAGGTTGTGAGAGAGTTACTATTGTGCAAAATCAGTTACTTTGGAATTTGCAAATTACACAGCCTGAAGAAGTTGACAACACAATCTGTCGTTCTCAATATTATATGTATAGACACATTAAGTCAATTGATAATCACCTGATAAAGCAGAACTATAATATACCAACACTGGTGTCACTTTTGTTTTCATTTGCTTGTATTGTACATATTCTGAGTAAAATCAAGACTACAGTACGGAAAGAGTGGTAGAGGAGAAGAATATGAAAGTACCTTACCTTTAATGTGAAACCACAGGAGAAAAAGAGGAAAAGATACAGATACTCCACATGTATTCTCCCAGTCCTCTCCTGTCCATAACTCTTCCTCCCGGCCTCTAACTTTCTCCTCCTAACTTTCTCCCCCCCCTTCACCTCCCTCCACTTATCTATCTCTGTCTTTCACTCCCTCTCTCATGCCTAGTTGCTTGCATATTCAAACACAGTGGCAGATACATAGCCTGCACAAGAGATAGGAGGACAGGCGGACAGACAGACACACCTCTTTGACAGTCCGTTGTAAATGAGGGGCCTATTTTATTGGTTTGGCCAGTGAGGGTTGTCCTGTGTCTGTATTATAGCCAGCATGTTGCTTCAGTGGTCAGGAACTCTTAAATTTCAATATCATGAGCTTTATTGGTATGAATATATGAAACAATCAATGTAAATCACGAGTCTCTCTCTGTTTCTCTCTCTCTCTCTCTCTCTCTCTCTCTCTCTCTCTCTCTCTCTCTCTCTCTCTCTCTCTCTCTCTCTCTCTCTCTCTCCTTAACCATAGACCCCTCTAAACTCCATTTCCCATGACCACTAGCGAGTATTCACGAAGTCATGAGGCAAATCATGGGACCGTGTAGCTTCTGTTTTTCCCAGGCGTAACATCATTGTTTGGGCAAACTAGCTGTCAGTATGGCGGTAGAAACCATTGCACCTGACTGGGAATTTGATCGTTTTGACGATGGGTCACAGAGTAAGTACTGCGTCCAATACTTACCCAAAGTTAAAACTAGCTAAAGTTACATGGCAGTGCTAGCTTGCTCGCGTAGCAAGATGTTTTGCTTGTGGACACCGTCTATTTGCTGGAATTAATCAAACCCTAGTGTTATTAGCTACTATTTGGAAGCACACGCTCGTTAAGTTTCCTTTACGACCACTATTATCTCACATAGTAGTTATTTTAATTGCGCATGCACGTTGTCCAGGCCAGTTGACGCAACATTATAACTGGTAAAGCGTGAAATTAACTGGTGGTAACACTACTAGCAATAGTCAGCGCCATCCAACAGCTGAGTTTGACAGCCGTTGCCTCGGCCGCTTTGACAGAGGTTAGCTTGCCCAAGATAACAGCGGCTCAAGGTAAAAGACTGAGCAAATGGTGGTGTGTAGTATCGTTTAGCGATGAAAGTAGAGAACAAACAGAAACATAACGTCAGGTCTCCCACTCCATACTAGTGTCAGCAGTAAACAGAGGTCGCCTGCAGCCTGTCTCATCTTGTCTGGCATTATGTGCTCCCATTCCCTGACTCCTAGCATTAACAAATTCAGGGCCCTATAAACATTCAATTATATAAATAATCATCACTATTTTCATTATGTAAATGCTGGACTTACAGCTCGTTTACTAGCTGTTAAGTTAGCTAACTGCAGGTTACATTATTTTAGCCTAAGACACTTTTCTCTTCCTCATTTTGGATTTTACAAGGGAGACTGTCTATCAACAACCAGAGGACCAGGTTCAAGTCTCTGTGTCAGCAAGCATTCACCCTGCTGAAGTGTCCTTGAGTAAGGCACTGGATCCCTACCACCTGCAGGGCTGTAGCTGACCTCTGACCTCTCTGTAGAGTGGGGGAAAGTGAAGAGAATTTCCCCATAGATCTACTACAACTATCTAGGCCTGTAGAAACTCACAATCTTGAAAAACATACTCTAAACAAAAAACGTTTCCATCCTTCAGAAATACACACAGAGGTTCAGCTGAAGAACTATGATAAGTTTCTGGTGGAGTACACCTCCCAGCTGAAGGGCATCGAGGAGGCTCTGGACGATTCCATAGGAGATGTCTGGGATTTCACTCTAGACCCTATTGCCCTGAAGGTAAACTGCTGGAAAGCAATGACAATACATCCACTTAACAGTGCTGACATTTTCAGAAAGATTAGTGTTTTTCACAGTTCAACATAGTGTAATTTCCTTCCTGATACGTTCTCTTTTCAGCTCCTCCCATATGAGCAGTCTTCCTTATTGGAATTAATTAAAACAGATAACAAGGTAAGTTAGACAAAGGAAAAGGAAACCTCCACCTGAACTGATCGCTTGTTACATTTCCAACTATACTGTGTCTGTTAACTATTTAAGTGCCATGATGTGTTTGCAATCTGATTCTGTTGCTTTCAGGTTGTATTTTATGACAGTCATTATTATTTTGTGGTGTCTGCAGGTTCTGAACAAAGTCATCACAGTATTTGCCGCTCTCTGCAGTGAAGTGAAGAAGCTAAAGTATGAGGTAAGCATGGTCAAACCGGGGTGAATGCTTAGTTACTCTCCAATGTTAAGAGGTTTATTTGTGTCCATTGTTTTACATCATATCTGCCTAATCTTGCTTAATCAATATGCTCTAGAGATCTTGTCCCTAGTCAGTGTTGTGCCATCTTCTGTTGTGCCAAAAGGTCTGAAGAAAATTGAATTGATGTTTAATATTTACCTTCCCTTGTAGGCAGAAACCAAGTTCTACAATGGCTTATTGTACTATGGAGAGGGAGGTAATGTCACAGGAATCATCATTTGCTTTTATCCTGGGTTTGCCTTTAGTGATTCATGTTGCTCCTGGATGAATTGATTCAAATTTAACTCTGCATGTGTGTCCGTGTGTGTGCATGTGCGTGCGTGTGTGTGTGTGTGTGTGTGCATGTGTGTGTGTTACATATCAGTTTCCGACACCAGTGTTGTTGAAGGAGAGTCCCAGATTCAGATGGGAAGATTTATCTCCTTCCTTCAGGTAGGCCATGCATAATGGCTGTCATAATACTGTTTATTGAAGTCCAAACAAGTGTTTTCTAACTTTTCTCTTTGTGCTGTCTCTTGATAGGAGCTGTCCTGTTTTGTGTCCAGATGTTTTGAGGTGGTGGTCAACATGGTTCATCAGCTGGCGGCCCTCTACAACAGCAGCAAGTAAGATTCATGAACAGAAGCGGATAATATTACATTGTGCACATACTGTACATACATACTTTGTGCATTAGCTCATATCTGCATTCTGGAAAGAGCCTGTATGCACCTTACATGCAGACAAAAACGTGGCATACATTTACAATTCAGTACATTTGTTTTGACTAGTTCCTCAGGAAATAAAAGTTATAAAAGCATTTCTCCTTTCATATTCTAGGGGTGCGACAAAAATCATTGAGTCATCAGGAGTCCATTTCCAGGTAAATTATTGTGATCACAACTTAGATGAGTTTTTTTGTGTTGAGTCTCTGTTCTATAAATATTTCTTATCATGTCTAT
Organism: Centroberyx affinis; assembly: GCF_046629955.1. Lineage (NCBI taxonomy): Eukaryota > Metazoa > Chordata > Actinopteri > Beryciformes > Berycidae > Centroberyx > Centroberyx affinis. The sequence goes on from NW_027279745.1 coordinate 163,975, forward strand.
TTTGCGTTCTCTGTGCAGATAGTGTACGAACACCTTGGGGAGTTGTTAGTGGTACTGCTCACGCTGGATGAGATTATGGAGAATCATGGCACACTAAAAGACCACTGGAAGATGTACAAAAGGTAAACGCACACATAAATACTGCAACCAGTGAGAAAAAGGAAAAGCTTAAGGAAAATACTTCCTTAATCCATATTTGTCCGTGGTGGAAATTCAGAATTTCCTTTGGTACACTGATGTAGGTATCCCACATTCTCAAAGTTTTTACAAAAGCAAATTTGTCAGAAAGAAGAAGAAAAACTGGCAAAAATGTAACACCTTGTGATTAATTACTGAAAATCATATGATTAAAAATGGATGTATTTCTCTTGGGAGTCAAATTTTTTTAATATGTACTTCCATTTCACCCAGCTATTACTATCATTAGAACAGTTATTACATAATTATTACATGTTTTCTTTTTGGTTTGTTTTCAACTTTTACCGAAGTACATTCCATACATAAGTGCAATCAAGTAAGAAACTGAATATTTAGTACGATTTACTGACTGCTCTCACACTTTTCAAGCCATACAGTAAAGGGACTTTGTGATCTTATTCAACATACTTAAGTGTGTGGTTAATCATCAATAGTTTTCTATAACTGTATCCTCTTGCTATAGGTTACTGAAATCTGTGCATCATAACCCTGGGAAATTTGCCATTCCCGAAGAGAAGCTGAAACCGTTTGAGAAGCTCCTGCTCAAGCTGGAGGGACAGCTGCTGGACGGCATGATATTGCAGGTAACTTTATTTCTTCCATGACTTCATCATGTTGTAGCTTGTAGAATTTTGGTTGATATATTGATGTTTTTAGTATTTAATATGCAAACAGAGAATTTCCCACGGTTGTAAAATATAGACCAATTTAATATTGAATACTTGAGTAAATACTTTCTGTTTACGTCTTCTGAGCGCTCACCTGATGTCTGTGACTGTGTGACAGGCCTGTGTGGAGCAGCGGTTTGATGATCCTGGGGAGGGAGTAGCTGTTGCCAAAAACAGTGCCTTCGCCGAGGAGTTCGCCTTCAACATACGCACCATATTCGCTAATGTCGAGTCCAAGATAGGTCAGTTTCTCTCCTCAGGATAGATTAATTTTACATGTGGTCGCTCTGTTTTTGCAGCTTCAAAATCGTTCACATCTGTGCGTCTGAATGTGTTTCAGGTGAACCTTCAGAGATTGACCAGAGGGATAAGTATGCTGGTGTGTGTGGTCTCTTTGTGCTTCACTTTCACATCTTCAGGGCTGTCGACAAGAAGCTCTACAAAGCTCTGCTAGACGTCTGTAAAAAGGTAGTTTTGTTTTTCTTGTCCTACCTCCCTTCTTTTCTTGTATGACAACCCTAATCTTTATCTGTAATTGATCTGAAGGCAGTGGAAGCGTCTTGCTCATCTGTGTTTGTTTGTGTCTGTCCGTCCCTCCAGGTTCCAGCTGTGACTCTGACTGCTAACATCATCTGGTTTCCCGACACCTTCCTCACCGCTAAGGTCCCGGCTGCAGCCAAACTAATGGATAAGAAGAGTCTGCAGGGCATCAGAGCACAGAGAGATGCCTACCTGCAGCAAAAAGCACAGACCCTAACCAAGTCAGTTGGTCAACAAATCAGTCACGGTTATTTTATGTAATTCAGAAATGTGAAAAACCACCTGCAGAACCAGAAACAGTTTATTACAAACCAATAAATTATATCCTTAATATTTGTGTTGTCCCTCCTCTTCAGGGATGTCCAGTCCTACTACGTGTTTGTGACTTCCTGGATGATGAAGATGGAGGCCATCTTGTCCAAGGAGCACAGAAGTGACAAGTTGGCAGAAGACCTTAGTAGCCGGTGTAATGTATTTGTACAGGTAAAGACTTTCTTTGATACGTCAAGATGTCAAAAATGTATTGTCAGGATACGGAGTAGAGCTTTCAGCCTTTAAGGACATAAATATTAGGAGAGGAAATGATGTGCGCATCAGTCTATGCTTTATGTGGGAAAGATTTCAATTTTAATGTGTATAGCGTAGGCATACTTCAATGTCAGGTGTAAACGTAATCCAGGTAAATCTTATATAGAATTTCAACAATCTGACTGGTAATATATTCAGTCAAAGTCAGCTGAACGGTAAGGCTTTTGGTAGCAACAGACTCAGCTGCCTTAAATGTTATTAGATATGGTTATGGTCTAATTTGATTATAGTTAGCCCCCTCAAAAAGACAAGTGAAGTGTTACCTTTACTTATTATTGTTCTTTGCAGATCTTGAACGGCTTGATATAAGTGTCAGTTCATGATAAACTCTGTCTTCTGTCCCTCACAGGGAATCCTATATGCCTACAGCATCAGCACCATCATCAAGACCACCATGAACATGTACATGTCGATGCAGCGGCCCATGACCAAGACCTCTGTCAAAGCCCTCTGTCGACTGGTGGAGTTGCTCAAGGTGTGTTGTGTGTTTGTGTGTGTGTCCACGCTTGCTATTAGTGCATTCTTCCCTGTGTTATCCTTTGTGTATATCTTTGTGATTGCTTATAGTGAGGTTGTTTGCAGGATCCAAAGTCCAGTGAACAGCTGTGTATATCAAACTCAAAAAAGCTCAGAGAGTGACATGTGATGCCACTCTCCCCTCAGGCTGTGGAACACACATTCCACCGGCGCTCGATAGTCGTAGCCGACTCGGTTTCTCACATCACGCAGCAGCTCCAGTCGCAGGCCCTCAACGCCATTGGCAACGCCAAGGTAGACACAAACACACTATATAGTATTATATGTACTATATAATTGATATGCTCATAGTTTTCTAATGAGATCTGACTCCATGTCTGACCAGCACTCAAATACATAATCTTGATTGATTTATGATTTATTAGGTCAGTAGTGTCTACGGACATTTTGGCTAATACTAACTGCCCTAATAAATCATTAAGATCATGTATTTGGGTGCTGTTTTTTTTTTTAAACGAGCACCTAATAGCCTAAGTAATTTGCTGTGATTGAGCGCACCATCTTCGCTTTTGTTAATTGACACCATTTTATGTCATGTTATGGTTTTCTTTTTCCCGGCAGAAAAGGGTGATCTCTGACAAGAAGTACAGCGAGCAGCGGCTGGACGTGCTGTCGTCTTTGGTGATGGCAGAAAATGCCCTCAACGGACCCAGCACTAAGGAGCGTCGCCTAGTGGTGTCTCTGGCTCTGAGCGTCGGCACTCAGATGGTACGCTGGGAAAAGTTTTGAATAATACACGATACTAGTGTTTTTGTTTCCTTTCTTTTTTCATTTGCCTTTTAACCTTGACCTTGGAATCAATCTCTTGCTACCTTCTAGAAAACTTTCAAAGATGAGGAGCTTCTGCCACTACAGCTTGTGCTGAAGAAGCTGGACCTGATTAGTGAGCTCAGAGAGAGGTGAGGCCATGTTTTCTCGTGTAACAGAATTTATGTGGCAGGGTGGCTGTAATTAAGGATATGTGTCTGATCCAGTGTCTCAAATTGTACCTGCCAAGGGCTGGTAAAATAAACAAAATTAAAAAAGAAGACCTGCCAAGAACAATTTTTAGCAGCCAAAATAATTAGTATATATTTTTTATTGAAATGAGTCATCGCACACCCGCTTTCAATGCTGTTCACATATAGAATCAGGCAAAACTTGCTCACTCACTTATACAGTGAATCAAGTTTGTAATTCATCATGAAGTGGAGCAGAATTTTAATTAGAATTCAAATTAGAGAGCATTTTGAAGCATACCACCCCCAACACACACACACACACACAGATGTTTTTACACTTTGATATTAATCCTCTAGTAACTAATTAGGCTAATTAACCATCCAGTCAGTGGAAAGTTTAGATGCTGCTGCTTTGTGTAGAGCCAACATAACAGGGCGGATAATTAACAGCCTGTTTAATACAGAGGCATTGTTTTGCAGCAGGGACAAAGTTTAAGAACAGGAAAAGACCAATGACTGTAAATAATCAACGCATACAACGTTATCATCTCAAAAAGCTTCTTTCCAGTGTGATAGATTACCCTTATTGATTTATCCGCCAAAGACAAATTTTAGTCTTTGCATTGTTTTAGATACTTTGAGATTCCTTGTACACATTTTCCCCTTCTCCTCAGGGTCAAGCTTCAGTGTGACTGCAGTTTCCTGTACTGGCACAGAGCCGTGTTTCCCATCTACCTGGATGATGTGTATGACAACGCCGTGGACGCAGCACGACTACATGTAAGCAGACTGGCTCCTGTTGTATCACACACACGCTTTCCTGCTTCCACTTCTCCTGTTTCAAGGCCACAGCCTCCTCGATTTCATCCGAATCTGTTAATCCCAACATTTAGTCCTACACTGTTTGTCGGAGGTTAAGTTGTTTTTCTCCCTAGTGTGTACCATAGTGTTTTTCTAGCTGTGGGGGTGGGGAGAAATTTAAGTTGCAAATCCACTAACTCTTTTACATTTCCAGAAGTAGCTGCAGTTCCAAAACACTCCATATTTACATGCTTATATGAACATGTGAGGGGCTATTTTAAGCATTGAGCTTATAAAGATCTTCTGATTTCTGTAGTTATAATTGTACTTATAACTTATAATATAAGTGTCATCTGTTCATTTTACTTTGGTTCTCACTGGTTCCTGTTCTTTTTCCTGCATGTCTCGATTGGCTGTTCCGGTGCTGTGCCATCCCGGATGATGCCTGTGATTGGCTGGAGCAGTACATGTTCAGTGCGTTGAGAGACAGCGTGCCCACCATGTTGCACGCCAAACACATGGAGTCATGTGACCAGCTACTGGAGAGCTACGACAAAGAGATCATGGATGTGTTCAACGAGGTGAGGAACGGGTGGCCAAGGTCATGAGGAAATCAGAGGATAGAGTAAGGGAGAAAAACAAGGGAGAAAAAATATGGTATACAAGTATGGGGACTCAGTTTTAGAGGTTCCTGTGATGCATGCATACATTTGCAAACCCTGTCTTTCTTTTCTCTTTTGCTCTCTTTCCTTCTGCCGTCTAATTCCTGTAGCACCTGCTGGACAAGCTGTGTAAGGAGATTGAGAAGGACCTGCGCCTTTCTGTTCACACGCACCTGAAGCTGGACGACAGGAACCCCTTCAAGGTCGGCATGAAGGACCTGGCTCACTTCTTCTCCCTCAAACCCATCCGCTTCTTCAACCGCTTCATACATATCAAAGGTATGTCTTTATTGGTCCTCATGAGAGTTTGTGTTCGTTTTGTGTGTGTATGTGTGTGGATCTGCACTTAACTGCGGTATCTCAACACTGTATATGAAATGGGTTAAAGTAGTCTGGTCAGAAATTATGGGAACATCTGAATTCAAACATGATTTTAAATCTGAATTCAAACATGAATTCTACACTCTTCAAAACATGTACTGTGTAATACCGCCACCTGCTGGAAAAAAGACTGAGTGAGATGGTGTTGAGCTTGTCACTAACATTTTGTGTTTTATGTTTTTTGTCTCTTTGCAGCCTACGTGACTCATTACCTGGACAAGACCTTCTACAACCTGACCACCGTGGCGCTGCATGACTGGGCCACCTACAGTGAGATGAGGAACCTCGCCACACAGCGCTACGGACTCACCATGACGGAGGCTCACCTGCCGAGCCAGACCCTGGAGCAGGTGTGTTTGGTTGCACCTTACGTATTACGACAGAGCTGGAGTCTTTCATTAATCAAGTTTCAATGATGAACAGCAGATTAACTGTAGGCCCTGTGTATTCTCATAAGGGTTTGGATGTTTTAGAGATCATGAGGAACATTCACGTCTTTGTCTCACGCTACCTCTACAACCTCAACAACCAGGTAAGACTTCTAGCCTCTTTATTCACCTTTCCTCCCTTGAACCAAGCAGTATTGTTGGGATACCGTATGCCTGCACACTATATGCGATCTACACTGAAATAATTGCTTTGCTGCAGATCTTTATAGAGAAGGCGAGTAACAACAAGCACTTGAACACCATCAACATCCGCCACATCGCCAACTCCATCCGGACCCACGGCACAGGCATTATGAACACCACAGTGAGTTGACAGCAGCGGTGGCGTGTGTCTCTGTGTCTCTGTGTGTGCTCATTCCCTTAGTTGTGGCCATATCAAAACTCTTTGTCTGTCTCACCTGTTCTACATCTCTCATCGTCTCCCCTCTCCCTTCATCAGGTGAATTTCACCTACCAGTTCCTGCGTAAGAAGTTCTACATCTTCAGTCAGTTTATGTACGACGAACACATCAAGTCCAGACTCATCAAAGACATCCGCTTCTTCAGAGAAACAAAAGACCAGTCTGATCAGAAGGTAAGAATAGGCTCTCAGCCTCTCCACATTCATTCATTTTGTCACATCAATAAGTAACACAAAGCAAAACGGGCAGCCTGTGAATACCATCATAAAACGGATAATTATGGTCCTCAGTTCTGATTGGCTGAGTTAAGTTACAAACACACACCTGTGATCGTAAAACAATTAATTTAAATATTAATTTGCTGAACAAAAATGACCACTCATACTAGTAGTAGGACTATATTGCTTGGTGGAAGAATAACAATTAATTTTTATGATTTAATTAACAATATAAGATTTATTGAACATTTGCCTACTTTCTTTTGTAATACAATGGTGTGCCATCCCTGTTTTATAAAGCAATAAGCCATTTGATGTTAGAACAGCCAAGAGCAAGTCGTTGGACTTGATACCTCAGTGATTGAAGTACAACTTCAGGCAGCTTATTGCTCTTATGAAATTAAATGTAATGAAAGAAAAAGCAAATGTTCAATACATTTTTCTTTTGTAATCAATAATTATGAAGTAATAATGATAATTATAATTAATTGCTTCTCTTCTGCCATGCAATATAGCTCTTGAACAGTAGCAGTAGCGTAACATAGTGGTTGCTAAGCGACACATTGTAACTGTTGTTGTTGTTGTTGTCCGGTCACAGGTGTAAGTTTATCTGGTATTTTATAATGGCTTCAAATGTGACTCAGCCAGCGACAGCTGAGGATCAGGACTACTGTTATAAAAAGCTGCTGTCTCATGCCACCAGGCACAGCTGCCTAGCTCCCTGCCTCCTGGTGTTAAGCTGTAGTTGTCCCTGTCTGTGGTGTAGTATCCATTTGAGCGAGCGGAGAAGTTTAACCGTGGCATCAGGAAGCTGGGCATCACTCCTGATGGACAGAGCTACCTGGACCAGTTCAGACAGCTGATTAGCCAGATTGGTGAGTCATGCACATACAGACACACTGTTTTGTTAAGAGTATAGTTCAGTTCTTGTGGAAATACAGTCCACACAGCTGTATGCTCTTAATGTTTGATTTAATATCAGTTTGCAAAGCGTTAATAAAAAAGAATGAGAAAAAAGCATATATTGTAGGTTACCAAGTGTGCGAACTGTACATTTCACTGAAGGAAAATATCTTAATGTATGTTGGATGTTGTCAATCTGTTCTTGTCCTTACTGTAATCTTAGATAATCCTTTGGGTATCCAGCCAAATATGAGCCAACACCTCTCATACTGTTTTCTTCCCAGGTAATGCCATGGGCTATGTGCGTATGATCCGCTCTGGAGGACTGCACTGCTGCAGCAGTGCCATCAGGTAGAGGAAACAGCTATCATAGTGCATTTTCACATAAAATTACTCTAACCATTTCCATGACAAGGGATTATATTTAGATTTGGTATGCTGTGGTATAGGTTTGTGCTCCCTGGCATTGTAATATGAAGGTCTCTGGGCTTTTGGGTGGGCTGAGTCTTTGTGCTCCGAGAAAGCCTCTGAAATGCCAGAAATGCCCCCCCCCCCCCCCCCGATTGTCTAAATTTGTGCGTGACAGTGTAATTGGAGTTAAATCTGATCAAAATCGTGATTGTCCAGCATCCAGTAGGAGAATGTGTGTTAGTTAATGAAGTCCTTACTGTAGAAGGTCTAACCAGTGTGTGTTGCTGTGTGTTGTCTCCAGGTTTGTCCCCGACCTGGAGGATATAGTCAACTTTGAGGAGCTGGTGAAGGAGGAGGGGCTGTCGGAGGAGACGCAGAAAGCTGCCAGGTAGAGCTGATGATATAAGGACAATTGTACTGGAAATGCAATAATAATTGTGTAGTTGTTTTTGAATGGGCTGAGCAATAAGTTGAGGTGATGCATTTTCAGTGCATTACATTTTTCTAGCTGTAGGTAGCTACCACAGCTAGACGAATGTAAAACACTGCCTGTTGTTTACTAAGCAGCGTTTCTCCTGTGTCTCTCCCAGTGTGCTAGACTCAGTGTTGGGGGATCTGACTAGCAACTCTGCTGAGGGGACTGAATACTTCAAGATGCTGGTGGGAGTGTTCGCGCCCGAGTTTCGCAGTGCCAAGAACATGCACTTGAGGAACTTCTATATGATTGTGCCCCCACTGGTCAGTCCCATGCTTTTTCATTTTGTGTCCAAGCTCCTTTACAGCACTCCATGTTCCTTTCTCTTAATGTGTTTGTGTTTACCCATATTGTCTGCAATGTTTCTGTGACTTTTCTCCACCATAAGACTATACAACACTTGACATACGTAACTGTCCCTCAGACGGTGAATTTTGTGGAGCATTCCATCAGCTGTAAAGAGAAACTCAACAAGAAGAACAAAGGTGGAGCAGCTTTCACAGATGATGGCTTCGCTATGGGTGAGAGGGCAGCAGTGACAAATCACACTTAACAGAGTGGCTTTTTAAGTACAGTATGTACACCACCATCCACTCAATCCTCCACACTTTTACTTACCCTTTCCTGCTTGTCTCTTTACTCTCCCCCATCCTCTTTCCTTCTACCACTATTGTATCTCTTCTGACCACACTCTCTCTCTCTCAGGCGTGGCATATATTCTGAAGCTGCTGGACCAGTATCTGGAGTTTGACTCCCTGCACTGGTTCCAGGCCGTCAGAGAAAAGTACATGAAAGAGATGAATGCCGTGGTGAAGGAGCAGAGCGTCCAGTCCACCAGCCAGGATGAAAAGCTGCTGCAAACTATGAACCTCACTCAGAAGAGACTGGACATCTACCTCCAGGTACAGAGTAGTAACGTTTCAGGGTCACGGTACAGAGCAGCCCTGATGTCTGATTCCCCAGCAGCTTCCTCCGGCTCCTTCTGGGGGATCCCCAGGCGCTCCCGGGCATGCTGGGAGATGTAGTCCCTCCAGTGTGTCCTGGGTCTGCCCCAGAGTCTCTCCCAGTAGGTCGTGTCCTCATGAATCACTGTTTATCTGGCTCCTCGCCTGAGACCAGTTTGCTTCAGGTGTCCCTGCCAGGAGAACAAGGTGCCCCACATCAAAGGTCCCAGTGTCACTGCGGCACACAAACCCTTTCACAATAAGGTTGCAATTCCAACCCTCCATTTGGTAACCGGTGTCGTCATGTGGAGCGGTGGTGAACAGCGATATCTGACTCTGAACTCTTCCTTCCACTGCAGGAGTTTGAGCTGCTCCACTTCTCCTTAAGCAGCGCCCGGATCTTCTTCAGAGCGGACAAGACGGCAGCTGAGGAGACTCAGGAGAAGAAAGATAAAGGTACTGTGTTCTGATGATTATGGGAGTCTTTCATCCTGTAAAACCATGGAGCCACCCACCCTGATATAAAGGCTGTTTGTAGATTTTTTATTTTTTTTTTTGCTCCACAAATAACATTTATACCATTTTTCTCCACCAGAAGAAGCTGGCAAAACTGCAGACGGGGCCACCCCCACTGAACCTGCCTCAAAGTGACCTTCACTGTGAGGCCACTGGATCAGTGTTCATGTTAGTGACAACACTGAGAGTAAAAGACAGGGGAACGCACCTGGAAAGACCACTGTGGAAGACAGAAGAGTGAAGAAGAGAGAAATGTTCAAGCAGCAGTCTGCACTGAAACTGTCTAGTCCAGGGATAAAAGACTGGATTTTTGAATAGACAAATCTGGATAAGGAAGGATGTAATTTTTTTGGTAAGGCTATTCCTCAATGTCCTATAACAAGCAATCATCTTGGTTGGAGAGAGAATGTGTACTGAAAGCACTATTGCAAAAAAAAAAAAACGTTTGAAGTTTGAGTGATTTTCTCTCTGCTCCCATTCTAGAGAAACATCAGTGTAACACCCCATGGCTGTCTAACGTCTATCAGCTTCTAATAAAATCAGCTGTGTGAATTTGTAGCATTAAGATAGCAGAACTCCACTGCGTTCAGTTTTAAAATCAGGTGGCATAATGCGTGTAAGGCAAAGTTGAATCCTTTCTTCTGCCACACAGACTGCTAGTGATATAGCCTTTTGAAATACTTTTTACACTCAGTCTGAATAGACTGGATTATTTTTCTACAATAGAGCCGTCGGCTATGTGTACGTTCTCCAATGATCGGGGAAATGAGGTAAATCAATGATTAATTTGTATCTGCTTGCTGTTTTACTCTGATTTTAATGCTGGCTGTTTATTTGTCATTTTTGCAATTCTTTGCTATATCTTTTCCATTCCAGTGTCCAATGTATTGATCATGATAACAGAATGATTGTTCATGACCCTTAATGGCAGCTCTGCTCTTACAGTAATGCCTCTGTAGAAGACAGCAGACTTTTGACATGACTTGTTGAATGTTTTCAAAGTGCATAATCATCTTATGCTTGAGTGCCATATTTGTGTACTTAAAGTTCAGGGTGTGCTTACAATTATTTTGTTTTGTCCATTGCCATTTCGTACCTTCTATGAATTTATCTCAAGGTGTATGTGCCTTTTTCAGCTGTTGATCTTTGTGTGTTCTGTTCTGTGTAACTGGCCTAATGAATTTAAGAGAAATAACCGGTCTCAGCACACACTGAGTGTTGTACAGGACTTCACAAAGGTTTCAATATTTTTCCAGAACATGGGTGTTAGAGGTGTATCATTACATTTTTATTACGTTTCCCATGTGGTATTCGGGACGTAATTCGGTCACGAATTCCATTCTGTCAATTAACTGTTGCCTGAAAAAAAAAGCTCTGTCAAGTCTAATAAAACATGCACTTTCAATATAGAACTGGCTCTCAATTTGTATTTACTTGCTAATGTCAAACCTGTGTCCTTTAGACCTGTTCTGGAAACCAGAAGGAAGGCTAAAGTGATATTGACAAAATCCCTTACAGATTACATCTATGTTCTATTAATGCTTGCTATGGCTTTTAATAACTGACAACCCAATCTCAGATTTAAATTATTTTGTTTCAACATAGTCAGCAATATGGGACATCAATTGGGCTATATACGTATAGGTTTCATTAACAATTTATAAATCTGCAGTATGTGTACATTACCAATGATGCACAAATTTGCAGGTACAGTTTCACAATATTAAATATTTCTGAAATGTGAAATAGAAATATACTTTGTTAGTGATGAAAGGAAAAGGGTGTAACGTCAAAGCGTCCCTGCCTCTGATAAGAGTAACAAACAAGACACACACAGTGATTCAGGAAAGCCTTTTCTGCTTTAATACAAAGAAAAGAAGCTTTTAACTTCAGAAAATACAAGATTGGTCTGGATTCATCTTTTTTTTTTCCTCAAATTATTGTCAGTTTTCCTTTTCCTATGAAATGCTGCTGTTAAAACAGCTTGGGATGAAATGTGTCCATCCTTTTGCTTTGCACTCAAGACTTGTTCGTTTGGGTATGATCTCCATGTTATTTGCTGAGAATCAGGCCTTTCCTTGTTTGACATTTTTAATTTTGTATTATTTTGATGTAAGTGCCCGCAGCGCCATGTGACACCCTGTCCAGCAGATCCAGAAATGTCCCGTTATATCCACATATTGCATCCATGCTCACCTCATAAAAACGAGGTACAAGGCAGGGCAAAAATTCTTCCAAAATAGATGTCATATATATATATATACATACATATATATATATATAGCAATCATATATACACATTCGTACATACATATACTAATTCACGTGATGCCAAGAAACTAAAAAAATGTACACATTTATTACAAAATTGTAACAAAGACTGGAAAGTGTTTTGCTTGCTCTGGAGCAATGACGCTTAGCAGTTAACCTCAGTGAGGACTCGTCCACTTACTGTGGAAACTAAAACAGTCTCTGACTTGTGTCCCATGTTTAACTCACACAGAAACCACAGAGAGACAGACGGAGGGAGAAACAAAGAGAGAGAGATGAAAGAGGGAAAGAGAAAACAAAGAGCTCGGTGGTACAGGTTCAGAAGTTTGAGGAATTAATGTCAGTGGAAAGAAAAGAAATGATGCGGAGATGAAAAGGGATGCGTGTGGATAGGTTGCATGTTTTTCCAAAAAAAAAAAATAATAAAAAAATAAAAGGGAGTGTTTTCACATAAAAAAGCACAAACAAATTTTGTGTTCTTTTATTACTAAATATAGTGCAACAATAAACATTGCATTTCTTTCACCCTTTCACTTGCTTCTGAGGATGGTACTTTGTTAACTTTGACTTCCCCGCCTTTTTCTGTTCTTAACACTTGTTGGAAATACGAGGCATAACCCTTGTTCTGTCACTGTCAAGTGTGCCACACTGTCAGTCCTCCTTCCCGGGACCAAACAGGCTTCAGATTCAGAGACGTAAACATAACACAGACCCTGCTCAAAACAAGAAAAAAAAGAAAAAAAAAAAAAAGAGGAGGAACATAAGGAATAAAAACAGAACAAGTGTTGGTGTTTTGGGCAGCATGTAATTTGGAAAGGCAGGGCAGTTTTGCTCCACCGTGTATGGCGGCAACCCCCCCCCGCCCCCCCACCGCAGTCAAATAGCCAAATCCTCAAGGAATAAAAACCAAGATGTCTGGACCACAGCGCCCTCCCTGGATGAGAGGGTGGTGTGCAGGGACAGCTGTAGCCCTTGGACTGGTCTGGGCCTCAGAAGGCCTGCTGGGCTGGGTTGTAGTTGAATGTTGTCGGCACGTGGGGCCTCTCTTCCAGCTTGTCATACTCCAGGTGAAATTCCTTAGAGAAGCAGACACAAGTTTAACACCACAGGAAAGCTCATGTTTTTTGTGATGAATGCCTTTTTCTAGTAATAGTGGCAGGCCTTACAAAAAAACATACAAGTAACATATAGCCTGAAAAGGTAAATAACATCAACTGTTAAAGTTCACTATTCTATAAGTTTACAGCTGTGGCAGCGGGTCAACCGCCGCTCTAGAGTATCTAGAGGAACTTCAGATCAATCACAAATACACAGTAAAATTTAGTTTAACGCATGTTGGTAAAACTCCTGGAGCCTCATGTATAAACGCACATACAAAAAGGTTGTGTATGGTTTTCACACACACGTCGGGATGTCTAAAAATAAATTTGATGTGAGAATGTGTGTGCCGTCCCGCAAATTTTAGACCAGGCGTACGCATTTGTTTGGCTTTGTCAGTTGGCGACGCCAACCCATGTTTCAAAATCAAGTTTTCACTCAATTCACTGTGCTGTCTATGAAAAAACAGAATTATTTCTGCTGATACAACATAATAGTTACATTATATATATATAGTTATATATGTGGATAATGCTTAACATTAGAAATGCCAAAACCAATCTAGCATTGTTATTTCAAATTTTTAGTTCTTCCAACACTGAAAATGCAATTTTTTCCTCCTTCCATAACTTCTCCTAAATATGAGGGTTTTAAAGAACTGTGTTTTTGTAATTCCAAAAAAGCCACTTAGGAAATAGATACACACACTCTTTGCAATTTGCATAAAAACCCTCTATACCGCATACTGCAACCGCTATGCCGCGTTGGTTTGTGTGAATTCATGTCTCTCTCTCCTCCAGCTCGACAACTGACTTATTGAGACAGACAACCGATGGAAAACCTAGTGAAACTAATTTTCCACAGATGACAGCAGGCCCTACTCACAGTGCCAAAACCAAGATCACCATTAAACTGCACAGGTTTCTTTGTTTATGTGACGTGGACATGTTAACGCACGTCAGGGACTGTACAGTTGCCGAGGCGCACAGAAATCCATCTCTCCTGGGAAGAAAACGCAGTGTCGGGTGGGCAAATGCACTCGGAATAAGTCCTGAAACAACTGTGTGATGTCCAAACGACTTGTATGTAGTACCTGCGTACATACTTTTCAAGTTTTGTGAGTACGCCATCTTTCAGTATGAAATCTACTCAGACTTTTATACAGGAGGCCCCTGGTCACAGGTGCCGTAGTTCACCTCAACATGAGAAGAAGCAGCAGACAAACAGACAAGACCAAACGCTCACCTTGGCTACCTTCCTCCAGTTAAGACAATCAAAAAAGTAGTAGGTTCCCCTCTCATAGGTATTGGTCTTCAGTGTGGGCTCCATGCCAGGCGCTCTTGTGATCCAAACCCGCTCCTCCTTGTGGTACCGCCAGTCCCGGTTAAAGCTGGGAGGCAGAAGGGATAAAAGAGAGACAGAGGAAGAGAAAGGAAAAGTCACTGACCCATGACCTACACACAACGTTCACCCCAAGAAACCCCATCACCTCACCAAATAGAGCAAACTGCACTCCAAAGAGACTTTTTGCAATGTTAACATCAGAGTAAAAATATCCAACATCCCATCCCAGGGGGTTTACACAGTAATCCCAATTAAAAACGATATAGCACCACTCACAGTTCTACTGCTGCCAGAAGCTGTAGCAGGTCTCCGCCATTCATGTAGTACAGGTAGAACAACAGGTCTTCACCGTATCGAGCCAGTTTAATTGCAGCCAACTTAAGGCGGCAGGGCAGCAGAGGAGAGAACGTAGAGAGTTAGTGTTGTACCGATCAATTAAAAACCTCAATAGGTACTACTGGATTACTAAAACCATTTATTGTGGTATTGTTCAGAGGACCAACTTACCTTGTCCCTTATGTGGATATTGGTTAAGTATTCAGAAGGGACATGGAAGTCTGAAAGGCAAGAGGAAGGCAGACATCTGAACAGTTGTGTGTTAGTGAATACACTTAGGGGTCTGAGGTTTTCGTTATGCTGATGCACCAGTGTTTTTATTCCACACACTGACTCGAAACTGACTGAGAAACTGAACACTTGTAACCTAAGTCGATGAAAATGGAGGCAAAACTCTCCTCCAATGACAAGACTTATCTGAATTTCTTGTCTTGCCGTTGGAGCACACTAACCACCATGAAGATCCCAACATGGCCCCCGAAACGTACAATTGTGTTATCAAAAGGCCGTCAGAGGTGAGGAGCTGGTTACGCAATAAAGCCCCAACTAGTTACAGTAATGAAAGCAAGCCTTGTCAGAATAAAGCCCAAATCTGATTACTAGCTGTGCTTCTGCCAACACTAAACTGCTTAGCAATCAATTTGTTTGTGCAGCTATGCACATGCCAATGGAGACGAACAGAATCATAAGGTAGCAGGCTATGTGAGCTAGAATGCCACAGAAGACTAGACAACACGGTTCAATTTGCCATGCATATATTTTTTGCATGCTCAACTCTCGTTGGCTATTGAAGGTGTCTGTTCTTGGAATCTACTGCCAACTATTTCACACTACAAAAGCCCATCCAAATTTATTGTTTAAAGTAATTTGGGAGAGCCTTTGCAAGTGTGCAGCTAGATGAGGAGATTTGAACTGAGTCCTAAACGCTACAGGAACACACACTACACACATCACACTACAGGATAGCTTCTGCCAACTGTTCCTTGCGCCCAAAATGTCTTCAGAATGGCTCTGGCACAGTCTTGAAAGTTGGTCAGGATTGCCAAATGACTGCTAAAATCAGGTTCTTAAAAAACACAAAACATGGAGTATTCCCCTCCCCTACGTACTTGAAGTTAATGTCTTACCAATGTCTTGAGGTCGACAAGGTGCTGAGGCCCAAGGAGAAGCAAACTTGGGGTACAAGTTTCTGTCAGGAGAGAGTTTCATTACAATCTTCCAATATATATTAGCATAATCAGCAAGTGCAAACAATCTAAAAACGCGGGTAAGAAGAAGAGTATATCCTCCCATTCACTACACAGATCATGACTGTTTTGGTCATTGTTTATCCTTAAAGCCTACAATCAGAGTAGTGCAGCTACTGTATCTTACTCTGGCGAGTTTAGGTTGAGTCCCAGTGTTGTGAGGTCACTTCCCAGCGCCAGATGGACCATCCCCGGGTCTGTCTCTGCCGCCCGGATAAACGTCAGCAGTCCGATCATCCCAAATTGGTCTGTCACCATCCCCGAGGGAATGTTCGTCACCCGACCTGCAGCGGCGGGACAATCCAGAGTTCAGCACCGAGTCACAAAAGAACAAAACTTGGGCAAATGGTCTAAATACTTATTGCCAATACATTACCTCCATATTTTTAAACCACATTTTGTGCTCGCATTGGAGTGCAAACCAAACTGATTATAAGTGATGGTCACAAAGATATAAACAGAAAGATGATGGCCTATATCATATGGAATATATTCTTTTAGTTCCCTCACTGTAGCCTATCCAATAATTATGTAAACCCGTAACGCAGGGTATATGAACATTTACGGAGCCTGACTGCCTCACCCAAGTTGTGCGATTAAGAAGGGATGTTTCAGTGGAATTGGAGCGATTGGATACGATTGGCTGAGAGGTCTCACCATCGGGCAACACCTGGATCCCTTTCTTCTGGTTGTTGTTCTGTGCTGAGGCCGTCTTGTCTCCAGGGAACTTGGGCCCATCTGCATTGGACGTGCTCTTGCCTGTCGAGTTCAGGTTCTGTGTAGGGGTCGATAAAGAGAGACAAAACAACCCATTTAAAAACAGAAAGAGATATGTAAAATTAATCACAAATAGTTGTCTTTGACATGTAAACAGGCCAGGATAAGACATCCCACCGGAGCGTGCTGTAGAGCCAACGATGCCTCACACTTACGGTTTTACTGTCATCATTGCTCAACGTGGGGTCCTTGTAGTTGGGGCCGGGCAGTGCAGGGAAGTCCTCGTTATGGATGGAGAAGTCCTGCGTCTGTTCGGTTGATGGCTTAGTCACCATGCCAACTTAGGCAGAAGCGTGGTACATAATAAGCAGTGAGTCACAACAAAAATGGAAACATCTGTATTTCCTGTTCCTATGGACTAAGATGTGCATTTAAACATGGCCTTCCTCTTGTCACAGAAGTATTATGAAAGTTGATAGCCATTTCCTAGGGAGAACCTACTGCCTATAGCTTGGTGTGTAAAAATGATGAATGAGACTTTCTCCAGCCTAACGTCCTACCATAGGGAGCCCTTCCAGCCAGCGGGTTGAGCAGCGGTGTTGGGTTTCCAGTCCCTTCTCTCCGACTCCTGTCCGCTAACGCAGGGAAGTCTGACAGATCCAGTCCTGTTACGTTTTCACTCCCATCTGTGACAAGAGGAAGGTTAAAGCCTTGTAAAACATGACAACATCTTTAATGCTGTTCATCTGTGTAATAATGTGGCAATTACCGATTTAATAACCGTAAGCTTCAAAATGATGACTCTGTCCACAGTTATTACTTAGGTGACGGCAACTGCTTTGTTTACACTGTCAAAGAACAAAGCAATTGCCATCATCTAAGTAATAACTGTGGACAAAACAAAACATCTAACATAGCAGTTGTACAGTAGTTGCTCATTGTCAATTTCACAGCAGCCATATGTAAATTAATATAATGGCGTTAACATTACAGTTGTTACAGTGCTGTTATACAGGAATGAGGATTTTGGTAAAACATATTAACCTGTGCCATTGAAGATGTTGCTCGACATTGAGTTGTTCATCCCAAAAGCCTGATTACGGTTCATTCCAAACCCTGACATGCTGCAGAGATGGAGAAAAACTCCAGTTAAAAAAAAACAGGTAGCCACAGTACAGAGAAATAAATGCTTTCCGTTACTTACAAGTGACCAAATAACAAAAACCCAAAAAACACTGTATGATAGTGTAAAGTCAGGGTATAAAAATATCAACAAACTAGGGAACAGGATGACTTGAGGTTCAATCATGGCTTGCAATTTGAACCACCCCAGCCTAGCTATAAGTACATCACTTGCAGGCTTTGTGCTTTCTTTTGCATTATAAGCCGGTGAAACTTTCATGTAAAGTGAGAAGTCTGCAAGCTGTGTGCTACTTGGTCACAGCAGGTTTGCTGAATCAAAGGAGCCAACTTGGTGAGTGGCAAAACTACTAGCTTTCTTCACTAGCTTGCCAATTAAAAGTCCCATCTCAATCTTCAATGAGGTTTGCGAATACAGTTGTGTCAAAACGATTTTCTGTTTCTACAATGGGAAGGGTTAATTCCTGCTCTGTGTCCTGAAGTAACAAACTAACAGTACCATTAGCTAACCTAGGATCACATGTAAACAGAAATCAGGCTACTGATACGTGCATTAAATCCTGGCATGAACTTTCAGCAATAAAGAAGAAAGAAAGTTACATCACTCTCTGGTGGCTGTATTCAGTGAGAAAAGGTTTAGCATGGTATTTACATATGGTATATACACCTAGTTCATGTCAGAAACAATTCATGTGGAAGGAAAAATTGTACACCATTCAACCTTTCTACTTTTGTTCTACGCTTTACATTCTGTCCGTCCAGCACCTGGTTAAGTTCGAGAAATGTTGATGTGTAGATGTTTTTACTCTCAGTATTTGACAACGGGGAAATGAATAGATATTCTCAGGAATGAACACTACCAGCAGAGGCACTACTTTGCACTTTCCCTTCCTATAGATGATTCAAATCACCTTTTTCTAATTGCCATGCCTTTTCTCCATACTGTACACTATAGGATTTCATACAACTGCCATATAAGTACAAAAATAATAGATAACATGTCAAACACATAAAAAGGCAAAGTTACAGTTGGAAGTGTCACTTTTCCCTGATCTTTTGAAAACGGCCACAAACCACGACTTCTGTGAACCGCTCCACCCTTACAGTAAAAAGAAGTTGCAAACATGAGTTTTCCTAAAAGCGAACAACTAAAGGTGTTGAATTCTATGTCTGAAACTCTAGAGGCTCCAAAGGACTGACAGACCTATAAAAGGACATCACAGGTGTCAGCAGGAACGGATGCATGTATCAGTTGCACTACCTGTTTATGGTGAAGGGCTGACGTGCTGGCTGCTGTTTGGGCATACAGATGATGCTGGGGGAGCTGCGGTTGGGGCTGCCCAGCCCAGAACTGCCCATGCTATTGGTCCTGCCACTCATCCCGATGCCTTGGCCGACCTGGGAGTGGTTCAGCATGTTCCTCGAGTTCATCGGCAAGGTCCCCCTATCGAGACACCGTCAAGTCTGATTTAGTGGATTCAGGTTGTTGCTCATGTCAAGTCAACTGGCATTTCAATCAAGTGTTAAATACAAACAGGGCTGGGCGATATGGTTGAAATACCACAATAATCATAAGAATCTTTTCCATTATTGATATATATCACACTATGGTTCAAAATCACATGTTAAACTAATTAATGTTCATCAACCCATTGAACCAAATGGTAATGTTAGGTGTGATGTCAAACAAAATGAAATTTTCAAATAATATTCCTTAAAATGTTTCATTCCTCATTTTGTCAGAGTTTTTAAATAAAATTTGCTTGTTATCATCAGATTAGAGCAGCAGAATTGTGCGTCATGATATCCCAAAAATCACCATATCATCACCATATGATTCCACTGAAAGACGATAAGCGATAATATTGATAATAATTATCGCCCAGCCCTAAATACAAATATTAACTACTGTCTTAAACCGATACCATACAAGGTGTAACCATACATGATCCATGCATGTGTGTACATACAAAGCACTTACACATGCACACACTCACAAACACGCATACAAATTAGGGCTGAACGATTTTGAAAAAATATCTAATTGCGATCATTTTGACTGATATTGCAATTGGGATATGATTTGCGATATTAGAGGGAATGATCATTTTTACATCATTATTCTCATTTTCATTGAAAGGCGTATTAAAATGATTATGGTGTGATTTTTGCGGGGATCTGTACCAAACAAAGATGTTTTCTTAAGTCTGTAGAATATGATGTATAGGCCAGGACATCTCTGCAGCACGACAATATTTCATTTAAAATGGTATTTTGACACACATTTCGCCTTTAACGAATATTGCACCTCCTGCGATTTGAAAATTGCAGTAGGCCATATTGCAATTTCGATAAAATTTCGATTAATTGTTCAGCCCTAATACAAATCCAAGCACCTGCATACACACCTGCTTGGTGAAGGAGGGGTATGGAGGGACATGGTGGGCACCCCCGTTGTGGGAGTGATATGACTTGGTAGCTGGGTGCCTTGCGTTAAATTTCGATTTAACTGAGGCGTATTGTTGCCCATGCCCCTTATCGAGAAGCCGAGTGCACCTGCAGAGAGAGAGAGAGGAAAAGACGGAGAAGAAGAAGGTTTACTGTCAGGCAAACCAGAGAGGATTCTTCTGCTTTCAGTCCATAAAGACGTGCGTAGGTGTAACTGGAGTTAGGCCAGCTACTAGTCCTATGGTAAGTATGATCTGATTAAAGTCTTTATGATCAAAATGTCACACATTTCAAACTTTGTTAAATAAATCAAGTTTCACTGACAAGAGAATTGTGCTTTTCATCTAAGCTGTTCAGCATCCCTTAACTGAATTGCACACTGAGCATTTGATTTCTTCCCACTCCATGTATGTTACATGAGGAAAACAATATATATTGTGAGCGACTGTGGGGAAAAAACGAGGCTTTGCATGCTTACTTTGTGGACCGTACAAACTTGCACCAAGCTGCGACAGTTGACCTGACGACGATGGTGAAGGAGACGACAGCATCTGAGGGAAAGCAGACGGGACAGAGTCAGATAACTGGATGCTCTCCTGTAGTCTGGTGAAGTATGGGAATAAAGGAATGTGTAGGGATATAGGGACAAAACTCACGTCTTTATCCGACCGATGTGGGAACATCGACGGCTGGCTGTAGTACATGCTTTCATCAGGAAAGTCGTTGTCGACTACCTCAACAAACTCTACAAATTTCTTTCTAGAACCGAACATGCCTTTCGTCACCTGCAGAGAGAGAATAGAGCTGCTGTTAAAGCGGTGTTGTTGCCCAGCTAGTTGTGTTGGGCAGTGAGGGAAAGTCAGACAGGACACGAAGAATTGGACTGTGGCAAATACAATTTCATAGTCTAGTTAGCCATCACATTTCTCATTTAGAAACACCGATTCTCCCGCTTAACCTTCCATGCCAAACTAAAGTAGTGATCTGCTACTCGCAGAAAATACCCTACCAGCCATGTGTTGTCAATTTAAGTCCAGAATACACCAGCTGACAAGAGAATTAACTTAGCTTCTTGTTCAGTTTGTATGACATGAATAGATATGAACTGAAGAAATACGCTAGCCAGATGGCCATCTAATTAGCAATGTTTGGGGGGAATAACAATAGCAATGCCAACAGGCTAACGTTAGTTAGCCAATAGTGTAGCTAACGTTAGCAGGCTAGTTATAATGATTCTGCGTTAGCTTAGCTAACGTCAGTTTGCAAGCGGGCTAACCTAAATGTGAGCTTACAGTTGCTAACCTAGGTTACCCAACGTTTAGTACAAGCATAGCATACCAGCTAATTTCGTCTTTTCAACTCCAAAAGACACTAACTAACAAGTAGCATCCACTACCAACTAGCAGCCTGTTTGGGCCCTCTTTGCCTCCATCTATCCTCAGTCAGCTGTCCGTTTTCTCGTCTCAATTTACGCTCCGCTTGCAGCCAGCAGCAGGCAGAACAGAGGCAAGAAACAGTTGGAATTCAAAGCCATGAATCAGTTCACATTAAAACGGAAGCAAACGGCGAGATCCATTAAGACAAATATTTAATGCTATAGGGTTAAATTTGGACCGAACCGTTTTAATCTGACGTAAAAATAACAGAAAGCCCTCACCGCATTAATTTCCCTTCTCTTCTTTAGATCCAAGATGGCTGTGTGTATTCTCAATCGAAAGAAAAATAGCCTTTACCCTCTGACCTTAGAACCTGCTGACCACTTCCGTACACAAAGTAAACATGTCTGAAAGTATATCCCAGATCATTTCCAACGGGGGTTGAACAAGCAAAAAGAAATAGAGGTGGTGGAAATATCGCTTGAAAATTATGTTAGCAAATATAACAAATGTAAATAAGGACACTATCTGTCAAGCCACTCACTCCCTCCTGTGATCATAATGTGTGTTGCAGTATGGAAATATTGTGCTTTCACCAACATGTAGCTCAGTCATTACAGAAGAGCCCTACTTCTCCCACTAATCATGTCAGAATATTCAAATGACACTTGTTTAACTAATTTCTTCAATAATGCACTGGCATCAGAGTATTTGCAGCTGAAGTGTCAAGGTGTGACCTGAAAATACAGCAGAAATTTGTTAGTCTCACGGAAGAGTTATTTCCACTTACAGCTCCCTAAATTGTCAGTAGGCTTATAAATGAAATGCATGCCCTTTGTTTGTTGTACTTGGACTGGAGAAACCACATTTTCTCTCCCCATTACCTCCCTTGTTAAATTTGAACAAATTACTCGCTACCTACTGAAACTACAGATGTTCCAAGAAAAGGTGATGGTGGCGTTTATTGTGCCAATCATATGGTACTTTTTCTCTGCCCAGCCTGAGCGCTACTGTTGCCTGTCAGAGGCCCCCAGACAATAAGTGGACGAGGAGGACAAGTGCTAAAAACAGTCTGTCAGTGAACAGAAACAGAATGGGGGGAGCCAGTGCCCCCTCTGATAAGGAAAATGAAATTCCTTCCCAGTTTTATCTGGTTAGAAAATAGCCCTAATGAAGGTACATGAGATAGCATGGGCAAATCACACCTCCGACTGACAGGAGCGATATGCCGCTTCTAACAGTTCAGGAATAAAACATTCCGATATGAGATGTAAATGGAAAATGTCATTCCAAATTATGCCTATGAATGGAAATTTTAGAAATGAGCTTTAGGATTTGCTGATTTTTTTACATCAAGAATGGCTTAAACTATAACTTTTGCATGCAAGTGTAGGTCTTGAATCCACAATGCACACAAGTCTATATGCAAGCAGCTGAAGCAGGCATCCACAACGTGGTGCTGACAAAACACAGACCTCCCCTGCCACAAACAACCCCCCGATACGCCTCTTTTCTTTTCTTTTTTTTTTGGGTGGCTGTTACTTCATTTTCCACTCCCTGCAGCAAACATTTCATACCACCCAATGAGTTACTACAATCTCAGTAAAAGCAAAACACCTACAGACCCAAAGCATGGACCGAGTCCCACTGCAAACAGCGAGCAACTCTGCAGATCATTCAGTAGTTAGTGGAGAGGTCCACTTGTTTGGCTCGGAGGCACACAGACCCTGAGCTGTGCCCGGGCTGTTTGTAATGCATGTAAATGACCTTCCCTGCTCTCTCATCACAAAGCACTTCTTATGCTTATCCATGGCACTCTGAAACCCTCAGCCTGCCCCTCCCTGTCTCCCTCTCCCACCTCTGTCATGTCTGAGAAGAAAGGGGGAAAGTCATTAGGCACAAATGGGGAGGAGAGAGCAGCTAGTGGTTGCTATCGCTTGAGAGTCAGGGGCAAAGCTCAGAGCCACTGAGAGATAGTGAGAGGACGGCACAGGGGAACATCTAACGGGGGAATACGATATGTATTCTCCTCATTAAGTTCGATAAACAAATGGCATACTTTGGGAGATCATGGACAACATAGGGAGGCAGTGAAAAGTAGGTCTTTTTAAATTGTAACAATGAAAATCCTTACACTAATTCTATTTCCTATATTCCTTTTGCTCATTGGTGATGCTTATATACTAACCCTCTCTTCTCACTGCAATTAGATGCTTTGAAATGACTCACCAGCATGGCTTTTATCAAATGAAAGGGTGTTGCTGTGATTGCTGTGCCTGCTGTTGCTGTATTACATTGTTACACTTTTTTTTTGCATAGTATTAAGATCAATAACTTCAGAGGGGCAGTGGAAGAGAGTCTATGGGATGCCATGAAATGAATTTAATGACGCCCAGAGTCTCCCTGCATGCAGCCCCTTGTCTGGCACTAAACTGATGTGGAGGTGACCAGCGAGCAAGGCAGCAGGATGGGGAACGCCATGCGGGGGGTCATTGCCTTCATCCCCTCGGAGCACTGTCAGCGCTTCCTAGTGGGCGACCTGAAGGAAATGCCCCCGGATCGAACCCTGGACCTGAGCAGTCGGCAGCTGCGGCGTCTGCCCGCCGCCGCCTGCGCCTTCGATGAGCTGGTGAAGCTCTACCTGAGCGACAACAACCTCAGCAGCTTACCGGCCGAGCTGCAGGGCCTGAGGAAGCTGCAGCTGCTGGCCCTCGACTTCAACTGCTTCGAGGAGCTTCCTGCAGCCGTCTGCAGATTGCCCCAACTCAGTATCCTTTACCTGGGCAACAACAGGCTGTACCGCCTCCCCAAGGAACTGAGACAGCTGAAGGAGCTGAACACTCTGTGGCTGGAGACTAACTGCTTCACTGAGTTCCCCAAGGTGGTTTGCGAGCTCCCCAATCTCAAGACCCTGCACCTCGGTTATAACCAGATTCGGAGTTTGCCTAAGGAGCTCGGGGGGCTGGAGGAGCTGCGGAGTATCTGGCTCGCTGGGAACCAGCTGGCAGAGTTCCCGCCAGTGCTGCTGGAGATGCACTTTCTTGCCGTCATCGACGTGGACCGGAACAAAATACGCCACTTTCCAGGTTTGTCCCACCTGCAGGGGTTGAAACTTGTCATCTATGACCATAACCCCTGTGTTAATGCCCCGGTGGTGGGTGAGGGAGTAAGGAGGGTTGGGCGCTGGGCGGACAGCTCAGATGATGAGCAGGATGATGATGGGTCGAAACCAGCGAGCGAGACTACAGCAGAGGTCAAGGAATTACCGCCTGAGGAGGAATAGAGCGTTCAGGGTCGAGGAACAAACTGACCTTCAGCTGTGGAAAGGCCCACCAGCGCAGGACGCCACTCAACAGGAACACTTAGCAGCCTGATGGTATTTGTTCCATATAAGGTGAACCCAATGATATGGACTTCAACATGAGATACAAAGTAAGAAGCAGCTATGGTTGTTTGTTGGCCACAAAAACTTGGACAGTGTGAAAAGGAAAAGATTAATCATCCAATGATATTAGCACAAATAAAATATGTTTTGACATTGGAAATTGACACTGAATGAAATTACAGTTTCTTTTTTTAAATTTCTAAAACTGTGTTTGGCTCGTCAGATGAGTCTTTGCAGCAACAGTATCATTTTAAACTGTGATTCTTTTTCACAGTCATCGTTAAACAATTCCCCTAAGTCAACTAATAGGCCATTATGGTCTGAGATGGTTTCGATTTTTCTCGTCAATTAGTCAAATTGTTTCGAATTATTTCATCTCATGTTGCATGGCATATTTCTTGGAAATTGTACTAGCACATCTCTGGAATCAAAACAATACTGGCAAGTATGTATTTTATTTGATAAACAGATCTTTTTTTGTAGATTTGTTAATTAAATGGTTAGTTGATACTATGACTGTACTGCAGGTCACCTAAGTATTTCTTTGGCCTGAGACAATCCTGATGTCAGCAGATGCACAACTGAAGCATCAATTCAACAAAAGGGAAGAGATGTCACTAACTCAAAAAGTATGTGTGAGTTCGTACTTCAGAGTAAAAGAACAGAATCCATAATAAGATTTCTTAGTACAGCAGACTCTGAGATAATATCTGTACCTGCTGAGGCTAAATACAGTGAGGTTTTAATACAAATGATGGATGGTTGAAGTCAATTAGTGCACTCCTTATCCAGACCAATGCATAATTCATCCGATAGATTGGGCTTGTGGCTTTGAATAAAGACTGCTAATGGGCTTTAATATCATCGCCAAAAGGTTCTGATTTTAAACAGATTTTAAAATACCATCTCACCAACACAAACAAAATGCAGCGCTCCACTTCTACAGCGCAACAGAGATCCTACTGTAAACAAGATAAACTATCATTCCATAATACATCATTTTGGCATTTTGCATCTCTTTGAGCAAAATGGCAAAAAGTGAGATTTAAATGGGCTGCATACCAGCGCTTGTACATATGTGGAAATGTATGTGTTTCTCATAGCATAAACACAAATTAAATTGTCTCAATTTCATCCAGTTTACTGTAAAAGATGACACCTATTTTGTTGTGTGTTATGACCTTAGATAATTCTACAAGTCCAAAGACTGTTTAGAGACATCTGTCTATTTTATCATTCAAGTATACATGTCATCATTGGGTATACACTGTGGACACCTTCTCAAGTCACACGATTTTCAGCAAACTGTCTTTGATCTGTCTTTAGAGAGTTTTGAGAGCAGTTTTGTGAGGTTTGTAAGGGGGCACAGGCATAATATGTCTACACTGAACAATTCTATTCACAAAACTCTAAATCATATTGAAACTCATGAAGATCTCATGTACAAGCGTTCCATGTTATCACACAAGCCTCAACACATCAACTTGGTTACTATTTGCCAACGCTCTTACAGGGTTGATCAACATGTAGATTGCAAATTGTGTTTACTTATTGCATACATATATGATGTATTTTACCTAAAACTCTGGATTTTATCATATGTTTCTCCTAATTTTATTTTAATTCAATTTTTCAATTCTAATTTTTACTTGTGGCATTACAATCAGCTTTCAGGTGGCAAAATGCAGTGTTGTAAATCTGAAACTGTAACTTTGGCTGGCCTTGCTCTCATCAGCATGCAGCAGACTCACATTTTGAATTACCATTAAACTGATTCTCATCAATGTCTTGTTCTTCTATCTTGTTCACCTACTATTCAACTTTATGTATAGATTTGTCCCAAAATGTCAAAATTTGCTTCTAAATTCTTTCAGTGATTTAACATGTTGCATTATGCTCAAGAATATCAAATTTGAACTTGTGAATTGCAAAACTGTTTTCTTGTGAAATGCAAAATTGTTTTCAGGCCCTAGGCTTCTTCTGATAATTAATCAAATGAAACAACCTGAAAGGGAAAATCATTTTTTGGGTGCACTGTTCCCACTACCTGAGTTGGCATGGCTTCATGTCAATGGGTCAAGCCGAAAACTCTGAAGCACCAAACACTTAACTGTTAGATAAATGTACAGTATACAGTTATTTCTATAATAACAAAATGCTATAAGGTGTACGTAATACAAGCTGAACGAAAGCTAGTTTAAAAATGTGTAAGCACTCATGGGGCATGAAAGAAATATCTTCAGAAATTCTGTTGGTTTTTAAGAGTTGAGTTATTATCTGACAGGTGGGAAATATCGCACTCGCCAAGACTAGAAATTAATATAAAAAAGGAAAGTGAAGTGCACCAATATATGTGTTCATAGCATTTATTAGATTTGTATCAACGCATAAATAACATCGACTTTTGTATTAATTCCAGAGGCATGTACAATGATATTTTGCAGTGCAGAGAACAAGATGACACATCACAGAAGTGCACTGCCTTGTCTTATCTAACAATATCTTTGGTATCAAATCCTATACAACTTGCACAAAGCCTTCCATAAACTTGCTTAAACCCTAATTCCAATGAAGTGTAGGTAAAAACATAGAGCCACATTCCAACATTTTCTACATTACCTTCACTTCATTAGCTCTATTGACCAGCATCATTTTCCAAACAATAACTTCACTTATCCTTCTTATCTATGTATCTCAAAGTTAAATAATTAAAAGTTAAGAAAAGATAACATTCCTATATTGCCTAACATACCTATCTAAAATACCTTCATAGTCCCCTGTGACAACAAAATAATAAAAGAGAACACCATTTTTCACAACATCAAATTGCAGGGTTAAGAACTACATTGTAACAGACATTGGATGCAGATACCAGGGAAGGAAGTACAACTGTGTAACCATGTTGGATCTGTAAATGTGCTATGGCAGTTAAATAACATTAAGGCAGAACTTATTTAATTTCAAGATGAATGTGCACTGAAAATGCACCAAATTGCTTAGGCTGGACCCACAAAACATTTTTTTTCTTGGAACTTACTTAAAACAAGGCTGCTTTCTCAGGCTAAATTTCCAAATCAAATTGCTCTGACTGAGCCTCTGAGAAAAAGTGTCATGAGGCATGTTTACGTCAATCGTCTAAATGGGCGTGGAATGGCTTTGAGGATGCAAAATGCAGTCAAAATCTTGTTTTGCACGTTCACCCTTACAGGGGAACTACATGGAAGAATGTTGTATTGCATCCAACAGTAGGATCAAGAATACTGATGTTTGACCAGGTAAACAGAACAAGCACAATCTGAATCACAATTGCCTTTTTTATGATGGGAGGATAGGCAGGATGTGTGCGTCATACAGCTGAATGTAAGCTGGTCTTAATGTGAGAAAATGCCACCTCACTATCAGACGCAGCAGCACAACATGAGCAGGTTCAGCTGACTCAAAAGGGTGTGTTAACTCGATGACTGACGCCTGATGATAATGCCAAATGCCTACTGGCAATATAGCTTGACTGTTGGACAAGCGAAGGAGTACTGAGAGTAGGAATGTAACACCTCCTGCTGTGGGTATCATAGTAACTCAGATGGCACAATACACTAAGCCAAAAGAAGCGAGTAAACATTTTCAGGTTACAATGAGGTAAACGTGTTATCAAGACAGGACAGTAAGCCTAAACTAAAACAAGACAGGGAATATTTTCACATGCATCTGTATTTGTGCCAACGACTTGCTTGAGACTGCCCAATCACTTTCACACCTGTGAAAGAAACGGGCACATTATTGGCATTATAGGTATCTGTCTGCATGCAGCCCCGGGGTTCACAGGCTCATCCAGGGCCCGGGTCTCTGTCGGAGAGTGGACTCAGCCTGGTGAGGCAGCTGGCATCCCTCCAACACCGTGTCTGAGCCTTCCTTCTCCTCAGGCCCCTCAGAATCACAAGGCCCTTCACCACTCGTATCTGGCTCAGCAGCCTCGGGGGCATCTGGGACTACTGAGGGCCTCTTTGACGACGGCTCCGGTGCTGTGTCATTTCCCTGAAAATCAGACGGATCATCCACAGAGCCAATCACACCAGGCGCTTCAGGTTCCTTCTGTGACGATGCCGTCTCCATGCGCTTGCGAGCCTCCTCTTTCCTCTGCTGGAAGCGGGTGTTGTCCCCCATCAGAACCCTAATTCTGAGTTGCTCTGGAGGCCACAGGCCGCCCCATATGAATTGCAGGTAGCTGAAAAGCACAATGACACTGAGGAAGGCGAAGTTACTGGCCACGCCGATCACTGCAGAGGTCAAGGGGAAGTTGTACAGCACGTATCTTACTCCAGTAAAGTAAGCGTGGATACGAAGCTGGGATGAATAGATCTGCACTCGTTTAGACTGGACCTCGATGACTGCACCGATAGTGGGTTGATAAGCATTCGCCTTGTAGTCTGAGAAGAGCTCTACTTCTAGTAGTTGCTTCTGCTCTGCCATGCCAGTCAGCAGCAGAGGAGAGAACAGTAAAGTGCTCAGGGTCTGCAGAAGGCTGGAGCGGTAATGCAGCATGGCAGAACGTCCCACCGATGATACCGTCTTACCACCCTTGGTGTAGCAAGACATCTTGATCATGAACATGCCCAGCTGTTCGTTCACTGGAGACTCCGGCATCTCTAGCTCCAAAGATATTCGATATGGCTGACCGTAAGCCATCACCTGGTCTTTTTCATTCTTCAGGAGTGAGATGTTGGCCATAGGGAATGAACAAAGTAATGACTCGGAGGCATCACAGTCAGACCTGTAGTAGTAGTGCACAGGGGTAGAGAAGCTGACAGTGGGCATGTAGGAGTAATAGAAGCTTCCATAGAGAAATATAGACACCCAAAGCAGCAGAAGTAGAACACAACAAAGAATGGCAGCCTGAAGTAAAGTCCGACGGGCTTTGAGGAGAGTAACAGCAGCCACATCCTGCAGCCACAGCAGAACCGGTCCCATCACACCCCCCATGGTGTCTTCCAGTCTCCAGTAACGGTATCCAGTCTTGACGCTCGGCAGTTTTGCCTTTGAGCTTTCTCGAGACGTTGGCTGTTGCTCCCGAGGTGGGTCCTATCCTTATATATCAGTGGGTGCCTCCCCTCCGAAGCTTCTTAATTGTTTTTCTTCACCCTCCCATGACTTGTCTGTTGAGCTACCACTCACTCACTGAGAGTCCAACATCATTTACAGCAGATAAACGTGTCAGCACACAAGGCCAGGCTGAGAAACTTTGCAAAAATTAAAACATGTCTGGCTTGTCGGTTGTCCGTTGATATTTTCTCCTGGCTTTTAAACTGCGCTTATTAGCAAATGCTAATGCTGCTAGACAACACAACCGCAGAACACGGAACGCCCTTTGACCCGGAAGTTCATCACTTCTTTTGTGGCAGCTCCGAAGCCCAACGCCTCTAGATCAAACGCCAGCGGACTTTAGTAGGCCCTTGGGCAGGGATGGGAAAGAAAACTCGTCTCACAGGAGGAACAGTTGGTCGGAGAACAATACTACAGCTTTCACCACCTGGGCTCCGCAGTGGGACTGCTGGAGAGAGGGAAGAGGCAGCTTCGGGATCAGAAGGTAAATGTAACGTGCGAAGTGCTTGGTTTGCTAGCAGACAGGCTAATGCTAGTGCTAAAGTGTCGGGGTTGAGAAGAATGGGCCCATCTGTTACAAAAGAAAATAAATTCACCAAACACCATCTGCTTGATTGCATGTAACTGGCGCGGATGTACATTGTCGCCGACATAAATAACGTTATATATAATAACGCTATCTAGCTCACACGATGTTACATTTAACGGATATTTGGGATATCGGCTAGCATACTAAGCTAGCTCGCTAAATGCTTCTGCAGCGTTAACGTTAGGTGTGTTGTTAGTTAAAATAGCTAACAGCTGCTGAACGACTTAATTAGCTAACCTGAAGAAAAACATCAATAACGTTTTTTTTTAGTTTTTTTTTTTTTTTACTAACGTTAGCTTTGTCTGTAAGGGAGAGACACAACGGGATGTATGTGGGCTAAATGGTAGCTATCAAGTCTGTGTTGGCTAATGTTACATTATGAAAAGCTTTGGATGAGTCCTTCCTATATTTACGCTTCGCCATCGCCTAATAGTTAAATGTATGCGTTAGCTTCCTTTAGCCACAATAGAAGCTTAACGACATGATTAACTCTATTTACAGACGAACAGGAAGGGGATGCACACAGATTCTTGAGAGAAAGAAGCACAAACATGAAGGCTCCCACAGTAAAGGCCACAGGTAAGGGGTGTGTGTGTGTGGCGGGGCCGTTTGTATTTCATTGGCTCACATATATGGAGAAATAGTCATATGAATTAACAAAGCACTGTTTTGTCTCAACCTTTAGAGGGCTTGTCCCTCCTTGGAGCCTATGAGGACAGTGACGACGAGGACACTGGAGACTCTCAGCATCCAACTGTGAAGTCTCAACACAACCAGTCAGCCGACATTGACAGTACACTGGCCAACTTCATGGCGGTATGTATCATTTGCTTCCTGCCTTAACCAGCAACGTTGATCTTTAACTGTATTTTTTATTTTTATTTTTAGGCATTTTTATGCTTTATTAGATAGAGACAGTGTGAGAGATAGACAGGAAGGTATGGGAGAGAGAGGGGAGGACATACAGCAAATGACCGCGGGCCGGATTCGAACCCGGGTCACTGCGGGAAGGACTGAGCCTTACATGGTACGCGCTCTACTCGGTGAGATTTTTGTAAAATAGCACCCCTGCAGGCGCAAAGATGAGAAGAATGTAAATCAAAACCTGCCTCCACCCCTCCTTTCCAACCTGTGCTGCCTACACACCCCCTGACTGAGCAAAACAAATGCAGTCAGTGCTCAAATGGTTCAGCACAATGGTTCAGGTAGGAGTATTATTCTGGTAGGACCTGCAGAAATCACTCACGGCCATCTGGTATAAATTTTATAACCTTACTAGAAACATGGTGTAACACAGCCTCCACCATATGTTTTGGCCTACTGAGAAGATCGTAGGCTACATTAAAGTGAAAATCTTTGGAGGAGATAAGTTATGAAGGCAGCACAGTGTGTAGTGGTAAACTAAAAGGTGAAATTGTAACAACATCTGTTGGCCTACCTCAATCTTGGATAGTTATAGGTGACAGGCAAATCCTAAACAGTTTAGTAGACTGCGGTTTTTGTTTTCCAAGTTTTAAAATTGATTTTAGGTGGGTTACTAAATTAGGCCTAGTCTTGCATTAAGAAATTTCATTATGGGCAGGGATTGCTAAGAAAAATGGGGGTCATTCTTGGGAATGAAAAGTAATTTGTTTTGGTAAAAATATTAATCCCCAATGTCCTTCTTCCCTGGTACAGGAAATTGATGCAATTACTACTCAGCCAAGTTCAGATGATCCCACATCTAACCCTTCAGTCCCAGCTACCATCCCACCAAGACCTGAACTTAATGTTCAGCAAACAGCAGCCAATGAGGGACAGGATCAACAAAGCACTGCGGCTGAGTTTGAGTACAATACTCAGTACTCATTAGCTGGAGGTAACTATCTGTGCAGTTTTCAAAATAAAGTGTGCTTGTCCTGCAAGATTTTGTTTGGCAGTGTGCTCTTTTTGCCGTGTCTATTATAATACAACAAAGCATTGACATATTTATTATAGTAGTGTACATAAGAGAAGGAAACAATCATATTTATCCCCCTGGCCACAATTTCTGGTCGAGTTGGAAAAACACCCGGCCACTTAATTTTTAAATATTGGTTAAAAAAAGAATTCTAGATTGGAAAAGAACTTCAGAATACTGCTTGGTTACTTGTCAAAGTGATTGTTTAAGTGGAAAAATTCACCATTTGCCATAACCAATATGGCAGTGTTTGGAAGGTGTTTAGGTTATACCCTCAAAGTTACTACAATTTCAATGGTAACCCCAGGTTATTTATGGTTGAAGTTAAAATATGACATTATATACCCTGAATCTTTGTTCTGCTTAAGTGTCTTACCTATGTCTTCTTATTCCAGTGGGTGTGGAAATGGGAGACTGGCAGGAGGTGTGGGATGATAACTCCGGCTGCTACTACTATTGGAACACGCTGACCAACGAGGTCTCCTGGGAGCTACCTCACTATTTAGCTGATCAGGTGCAAGGCCTGCAGCAGTACGCCAACAGGTAAGAGTGGATTGCTCATATTACATAATAGGCATACAGACAAGCCTGAGTATGTTTCACAAATGTGCATAGCTCTTGCCTTGAAGTCAGAGACATTGAGACCATACCTATAAGGTCCAGGTATACTGGTTTTTGGTTTTCTGGATGCCCTTTCCAGTAAAGGAATCCAACTATAGAGTAAAGTTAATCAAGGGACCTGCATCTGATCTCTTGTTGTGTGTTCCTTTGTAGCTCTGCTGTTAATGGAAATGGTATAACGCAGACAGGTTATCAGGCAGAGCAAAACACTGCATCTGCTACAGCCCCAGCATCAAAGAAGGAGCCAAAAGCAAAGGCAAGTTTCAATACAAATTGAAATAAACTTGATTCTATGAAGCAAAACATTTTATTTAAGAGTTCTAATCTGTCATCGTATGCTTGTCTTAAAGGAGGTTATAGAGAGCGTTGTAGCCCTCACAAGCGAAGAGGAGGAGCGTCGAGGAGTGGCTGCCTCTCTGCTTGGTCCTCTTATCCCCTCTGAAGTGAAAGAGGCAGAGGAGAAATGGAGGAAAAAGTTGCTTGGAGGTTTGGAGGACAAGGAGAACAGTCTGGACTCTGACGGAGAAGGTGGTCGCCTTCCCGGGTCCCCTTCTACCCCTTTGGGTGACACAGACGCACTCCCTACTGTCCAGAAAGAACTCTCTAGCAAGAATCAGTCGGAAGAGAACTCTGATGCTGAGGAGGAGACAGAGGAAGACACTATGGAGCTGGAACTGGCTCTGGAGAGGAAAAAGGTGGGTTTGTGTGCTGCAAGGATGTGTTTTTGTCCTTGTGAAACATTGAGAAGTCTGTCATGAACCCATTTCTTGTGATCTACTGTTGAAACACAGTCAGTGTGATGTAGCTCTAACCAAACCTCTGACTCGTAGGCTGAGCTGCGGGCACTGGAGGAGGGTGATGGGAGTGCAGGGGGCTCCAGTCCTTGTTCTGAGACGAGCCAGGAAGCCTCTGGTTCTCGTGGCCTTCCTCTGAAGAAAGCCCGGTGGAAGACTGCCTTCCTCCGTGCAGCGAGCCCAGATTCCAACAGTAGAGGGTCAGACACACAGGAGAACACAGACACAGGTGAGTCCAAATAATTACAAGTCCTCATGCTGTCTAGGTGCTCGGGGGGTAGGGTGGGGTGGGGGGTATGCATGATTAGAGTGAGTGAAACTACATTGACTTTAAAGTGCTGTGGTAGCACACTGTTGTAACTAAGAGAATCGCTGAACAAAACATTAATTCATGCGTTGACACATCACCAAGCTACTTCCTGGTATTTGCATGTACATTGATCAGCCTGGAACTGGTTGATGCTTGTTTGATTTCTACGGTGCTGTCTTGTGTATGAGCGCACACTGTATGTATATTCTATATGCAGGGCTCTGTGTGGCCTAAACAGTGCATACTGTAATTCTCCTAAGCAGTGCACATAGTGTGTTATAAACACACAGAATCCGGCTCAATACCTGTGAAATTTTGTGTGTGAGATGGAGTAGAATCCTGATTTGATTACAGGATTATTATGTTGGGGAATCTGGAGAGAAAAGTAGAACATATGCACCCACTCCTAAGTATCGATTGAAAAATGTATGAGTTTTCTATACTAGAAACAACCAACCTTTTATACTGCTTAGGTATGGATAATATTCCTGCATACTTAAAATGCTTCTTTTGTGTCTTGTAGCACAATCTAAAGTTTTAGAGAAGGCTGCAGAAGTAGATGAAGATGAAGTGGACAATACTGAGGAGAAAACTGCTTTAAAAGCTGTGGTAAAGGAGGAGGTGGAAACACCGGAGCTCAAGGTAACAACAGCATAATAATAATAATAATAATAGTGATAATGATGGTGATAATAACGGTGACAACTGTAAGACAATTGTTTCATGCTTACATACGTTTTAGTTTCAGATCGGAGAGCTAGCTAACACCTTAACCAGCAAGATGGAGTTCCTGGGGATAAACAAAAAGGCAATCTCAAACTTTCAGTTGCTTCTGCTACAAACGGAGGTGAGAAGATTATGGTTCAGGTTCTAAGCAAAGTTATCCTAGCTTCCAGTTGTAGCCATCCCACTGCGACCTCTAAAATATTTAATACTTAATTTTGTTTCATACCATTTTGCACACAGCCATGTGGTAGTGTTTAATATTTAAAATTCTCATTATGATCCATCACAAGGTGTCATTCTCGAAACCTTACTGTAATTATTCTTCTGTGTTACTCATCCATCTCTTGATTCTTCTGTCCTCTCTTTCTGTCTCCTTCCTATCCTCCCACTTCTACTCTCTGGGCTTTTATCTCACTTTTCTCTCCTGTCCCTCCCCTTTTCTCTCCCATCTCTTGGTGCATCTTTTGCTCCTTTGTGTCTTTCAGACGCGGATCGCTGACTGGAGGGAGGGCGCTCTGAACGGGGTCTATCTTCGCCGCAGGCTGCAAGAAGCTGCCGAACACATAAAACATTACGAACTTAACGCCACCCCTAAAGGCTGGTCCTGCCACTGGGACAGGTACGCGCTCCTTACCTTTCACATCTCTAAACTCCCTCGTCCCCCAAAAACGTTACCGTGTGACTACACCCCCCCTCAGTGCCGGGGTTGCAGACTTTGTAACATGACTTGGGGAGAAGCTTAACCAAGTGGATCAGAATACATACCAGAAACAGACTCTTCAGGTTTCTGTGATGCAATCCTGGCACTCTGCCTTGCCTGTACTGATATCCACATCCACTCTGGGCCAGCCTGGTTCCCGTTAAATAGACCCACCACAGAGAGGACTCCTTGTCCCAATAGCACAGACACTTAAGCCCTTGCTTTTGAGGGCATTTGTAGACTGAACTGTGGTCCAGTCATTGGAAAGGAGGGGGGGTAATGGTAGGAAGGTTGGTTGCGTGGGAGAGCCTTGCACTTTACAGGACTACAGCCCCCCCGAATGCAATGCAGACACAGAGTGACGCCCTGGAAGCGACGAGTGTCACACGCATCAAATAAAAGGTGAAGACGGAGCGATGACGGGGATCCAGCAGGTCAGACCAACTCTATTTCATATGTCTTCCTGTTTTTTATTTTCTTGATTGAGAGAAAACTTATAGACTTTTCTGATGTAAAAAGAGTTCACTGTGTGCTTGTTGTTTTCTGGTCTTTGGTTGTTGATGATGATGCTTTCCCCCTGGCGTCTTCCTGTGTCTGGGAGGGAATGGTTGTCTAAAACATGGAACATTTCTGACAACCGTGGTGTGAGCTGCTGAATGCTACTTTTGAGCAGACTTTCAGGACCTAAAGATGATTTGTTTTTCATTTATTTGTTTTTTGAGAGCAAGGTGGGTTCCCTATCCACGTCCATAATCACTCCAATTCGGCCGGTCTCCTGGATGGCTAAAGTGGCTGTCCAGACCAACATTACTGCCCCCCAATGTGGCCATTCTGTGCACTCCTCGCCCCAGTGTCCCAGGGTATCATGCCACTCAACCAGGTGCAAGGCCAGCTGTTGAGACTCTTGCCTTCTATCTCTGTTGTCCCACTTTTTAGAGAGCACAGGCGGTATTTCTATGTGAACGACCGGACCAGTGCTTCCCAGTGGGATTTCCCAGCAGAGGATGAAAAGGAAGAGGAGATCAAGGACAGCCAAGCATCCCAGACGCAGACATCCAGCGAAGGAGATGCCAAAACCGCATCTGCACCCACTGCTGGGATCACAGGTCAGTCTGGTAGATAGCCTGCCTATTAATTGTGACTTTAAATTGTAAGGACTTGACAGACCTGTATTGAATTACTGTGCCTTTAAATTAATTTCCTATTAAAACCTGTGCAGCTTTGTGGTATTGATGCCGGTGTTCCTTAGTCATGAATTCCCATGCGTTATTAAGCACAAACTAATTTGACAAAATGCTCTCCTTAATAACACCATGCTTTATTGGCTTTTTATTTCAACAGGATCATCTAGTTATGCCGCTGTTGCCCCACCTGCCCCTCCTCAGCCCAGCGCTTCACCATTCTGGTCCGCCTCCCAGCCACCTCTTCCTGAAAACCCGCCTCCACCTTCCGACTACCCCCCGCCTCCGCCTCCTCCCCCAGGCTCGCCACCTCCACCTCCTCCCCCTCCTGACAGTGATGGAGAGATCATGGAGGTGGAGATGGAGATGGATGATGATGACGGGGAGCCCCCAGCCCCTGGAACTGAGGAAGATGGCAGCGGGAGGTCTACTTTACTTCCAGGCACTGCTAGCACCAAGGTATGGAAGGAATCAAGGAAGCTGCTATTAATAGCCTATCTTTTAATGCTACATGTGTGAATTCAAAATATAAGGGACCTGTGCCCAGCAGCATTTATCTTTTATCATGCTCCTTGTCATTCAAACAGATTGTGGAGTCTTCAGCCCCCTTGGGGAAGGGTCAGAAGCGTAAAGCTGGTCAGCTGTCTAAAGCCATCACTATTGGCAGCAGTCCCATTCTCTACACCCAACCTGCTGCCAGTGCAGGTAAAAAAAGTCCTCAAGATGTCACTACACAAGTTACACAACATCTGCAGTTATATGTTGATGATGTATGGGAAAGATAATGTCCAGCTGTGCAAACTTATACCAATACCGTAACATTTAGCATTTTATTAAGTTGTTTTTCTATGGCAGATACTTATCACATGGTGGGGAACAAAAATTTCACTTTTTCACTGCATTTGTCTTCAAACTATCCTAATTGCGACTTGCTGTACATAGTTCGCAACCTTTGTTGAAAACTGTTCTAACAAGCAATTTCTCAGAAATACTAATGCAGTTTTGTTTTTTTTTGCCCACTGAAGTAAAAATATCACTAAAATAAACACGTTGGGGTATATGGCTATAATTAAAGTGTACATAAGGATAAAAGTATTCAGGGCATGAAGTGAAATTGATTTTTGATTTGTACACGATAAATGTATAATTTTAGATCAAAAGGGAAACGTGCAAAAATGCAGACCTTCAGCTATTAATTCCGACTATGCTTTTATCAACATTTTTAAGTGAATACTCAGTAATTATAGTGTTTTTTTCTTCTGTATCTGCAGCCCCTGTAATGTCAACAAATGTGTATTGGGGTATGACGGCGGTCGCTGCCCCTGCACCCCCTCCTGAAGCCCCCGCTCCACCCATTCCAGTTGTCCCCATTCAACCACCACTGCCCACATCCCAGCCGCCCTTCGACCCTCCTGGAGCCAAAACTCTGCCTACAGACAAGACCAAGAAACAGAAAAAAGATAAGGTTAGTATTGGAGTTTACATTTTAGGCTCGGTATGAAACAAGAACAATAGTTACCTGAAACAAAGACTTTTGGAATAATGTAAAGATTGTATAAACAAGACATTCCTGGAGAATCTACACTTTTAAAGATCCACCCACAAAAGAACTTGTAGTAGCAGTTTTCCTCGTTACACACTGCTCTCTCACCACACCCCCGTTTTCCCCTCGCTCCGCAGTCAAAGAAGAGTAAGACCAAAATGCCCTCTCTGGTGAAGAAGTGGCAGAGCATCCAGAAAGAGCTCGACGAAGAGGAGAAGAGCAGCTCCAGTGACGAGGACAGGGATCAGCTCAACAAGAAGAGCATCGAGGAGTGGAAGCAGCAGCAGCTCATGACGTAAGATGCTACAGACGACCGCTTCCATTAAGGGATTGTTCACAATTGCCTTTTTTTTTTAAATGTACAGATTGTCATTTAAATATTACCACACAAGCTTGATTGGCCTCTTGAGAATCGTCTGGTTTTCTTCTGACCTGTGTATTCGAACTAGAAAAATAAGGGAAGGGAAGTTTCAAAGATGCAATGGAACAGTAAATATGTCAGTGTGGTTCCACTGTGTTCTCTCAGAATTTCTTGAGTATTTATCCTCCATGTGAACTCTTTACCCTTCTCCATACCTTTCACCGTTGTATTTTAACTGTCGTATTGTTTTTATCTCTCCTTCAGGGGAAAAGCTGGGAAGAATGCCAACTTTGAGGCGCTCCCTGCAGACTGGCGGGAAAGACTGAAGAAGCGGAAGATGATGAACACCACGTAACATCTAGTCCGCGTCACACACACAGCCCGAGCAGTGTTTCTGAAATCCACCCCAACCCAATGCCATTCAGTCACCCCTCCCTTCCCCAGAGAATGGACAATGATCGGTGGACTTGGTGAACTTTCTTCACCCTTTCTCTGTTCATGATGGAGACTTTCAGAGGCCCTTACATGGCAGGCCATTCAACAGAGGGGTTTTGAATGTCCTTTTCTTGTTTTTACTTGACTGTACGATCCACTCTGGTCTGAGTAGAACCCTGCCAGGCCTTCATCTACCATCCCTTCTTACAGCTTCCTATCTTGTCTCTGTAACTTGATAGCAAAAAGTCAAGTATCTGGCTGCGGAATGAATGCTCGACTTTCTTTGGCTACGTTTGTGATCATCTGTATGTGTATATTTTTTCCATTCATAATTCCAAAACCTATGAAACTATGTAAAAGAATTTAGATTCATACCCATTTGCACCACTGCTGTATGCTCTCTGTATCTGAAGAATTGACTTCAACGTTGTAGTTACTTAACCACGCAAGATGGAGGCTGGATAGGTTATGTGCAAATTTCTTTGAGGCAGAACTGATCTGTAATCACCATGACAATTTCACATACTTTTGATACAGGCCTTTTTTTTTTTCTTTTTTATAAGAGTAGATCTTCATCTGTTTGCGCCCTTATCTGTAGGTTTCTGTGGCATTGGCCATGTGCCACATGTCCATATCTCATATGGGAATTGCATGATGAAGGGTCACTAATGTAAATGTGCCAAATGCCCTTGAGGATATCATAAATATTTCACCATTTTTTTTTATTAATCCTGTGCAGATGACCACCAAAATTGGTTTGGTGGAGGGATTGTCCAGTTTATTTAGCATTTTTACAGCTATGTACATGACATTATGGTAATGGTAAATGGGATATGCCATGTTTTGGGACGGGGAGGGAATGTCACTAAACTTGTATATTTTGTAAAAAGTTGAACCGATTTCTGAAAAGTTATTAAACTGATTTTCTGAAGCCATCTTTTTTCTTCGAGTTCAATTCACAAAATACTTTAATTCCTATGCTGTAAAACTTTTTATGGATGACCATATTAGTCATAATTAAATAAATGTGTCAGTAAAATAATTACATAAATACAGAAATATATAATATCCCCAGTAAATAAATTAATAATTGATTTTATTCTTTGTTTTTTAAAATAATATTTCATAATTATTGTTTTCATAATAACATGACTATAGTTATTTTAATGTTAATGCTTTAGCATACAGTATGTTACGTAATTATAGGCGACTAGCATTATCCTAAAAGTGAGGAAATGATGAACCTGTGTCAGCTCAACACTGGCTAATTTTAATGGCACACATGTAAACTTGCCAGGCTTGTTCAGGAGCTTGGTAAAATAGGCCTACAATTCTATTAATAGAAAACACGTTCAATGGCAGAAGATCTCTCTTCCTGTGAGACTTCAAGCATAACTTGATTTGTTTACATACTGAAGTTAGCAGAACGCTAAAGTGATGAAGATTGAGATTTTGTTTTTCTAAGTTATGAACCTACAGGCCACAGCATAACAAGCCTAAGAGTCTAACAGCCCTGTGACGCTGAATTTTGTGGAAGCGTCTGCTGAGATTTTACTTAAGCAGAAGGAAAATCACTGGTGTAAACACCTACTCAATTAAAAATAAGTAAAAGTTACTTTTTAATTAATCAACAGTGTAATGTGTTAGAGGGAGGAATAAGGGCCATGATACATGGGAAATGTTGTGAAGCAATGTAAAGTATGTAAGTATTTTTTCATTATTCTCCTATAGCCAGTGTGGTTACATTGATTTTGTCCTGCTTGCCAATCCCATCCTTGTTGTAAGCGATACTTCCCTTCTGCACAGCTTCAAAATGTTGCTTGTGCATCTTGGACCTAAAGCTTGTGATACAATAAGCAACATTTTGGAGAAGATGACAAGGCAACGTGTCAGCCAACAGGAATTGAAGTCAGACTTGCAGCATAATACCATAGCATTAGAAGTTGCCATGTAGACAATGTGAGAGGGTTTATCCATCTACTTGGGCTGTGTAATCCTGCAATGTTGACCAAAATGTTGTACAGTGTGTGTATCAAGGATGTAAAAGTGCTGATACACCTGGCAGTTTTTTAGGGCAATGCAGGCTACACTCCCAATACCAACTAACTAACCAAGTCAAAACACAGGATTAACATCTATTCAAGTGTTGCCTTGCAAAAAGACATTCCTGTGTGATTAAATAAAAAATATAAAGGCAACTTATTGATCGCTCTTGATCATCATATTTGCCCAGACATTTATTTTCTTTGTCTGTCTGCCCATCTAATCTCGTTTCGGTGAAACAAGCAAATGCAATTTCATTTACTTCTCTAATAGCTCGCCGGAGAATCCTCCTCCTATGGAAACAACGAACACCACCCTCTAGTGCCTCTCGGTTATGTGATGTAATGTCTTTCCTAGACCTGGAGAAGATCAAGTTCTCACTGCGGGGTTCGACTGCAAAATTCTTTAATCACTGGCAACCTCTACAAGCCCAGCAATCACTTAGAGGGTGAATAGCACTTAAGATCTTGTTTAATATGGTATATCCTTCCCTTTCTTTTTTTTTCTTTTTTTATTGATTAATTTATTTATCTTTATATGTGATGTATTATTATTTTTTGTGACTCTAATTTGTCTGTTGCTGTGCTAATCTTTTACAATAAAATGTGTTTGTAATGTGATCTGTTGTATGGACTAACAAACTTTACCCGATTTGTGGCAGTGAGCAACAGTTAAGATGAACCTTTTGTTTTCTTTCCATTTGAAGATTGTGGAGGTTTGATCTCGAGAGTTTTGATAAAAGTGTCCAGCCTCTCCTCACGCTGGTAAGACCAAGATCATGAAAAGACTTGGGGTAAATTATCACATAACACTAGATTGATCCTGCTGTAAATATATCAAATCTTAATGGTGCATCCCATTTCTTGTTTCAGATGTGGGAGGTGAACATCAGCATGAAAATGATGGTTATTGAGTTTTTAGCCCGAATCGTGCTCAACTCACCTGAAGCCAACAGTCCTTGTTTTCAGTAAGTCACATTTATGAGATAAGATGAAACTTGAATGATTCCCATGGAGAAATTGTGTCTTTTCAGAAAATGTTATTTCAACTCATTTTGAGCGACTCTCATCGTCAGAGACCCTCAGAT
Organism: Centroberyx affinis; assembly: GCF_046629955.1. Lineage (NCBI taxonomy): Eukaryota > Metazoa > Chordata > Actinopteri > Beryciformes > Berycidae > Centroberyx > Centroberyx affinis. The sequence continues at coordinate 206,396 of NW_027279745.1, forward strand.
CATCCGTCTGGCTGACAAAGCCATCAGAAGCCTGATGGAGAAACAGCAGCTCCAGCCTCCTTGGACCCCGGGAAGTGGTGATGCTGGTTGTGCCCAAAGTGCTGCAGGGCTTCTGGATTAATCCGGCGACTCTCTTGTCCGTACCCCCGCTGCAGCTCAGCGACCTGGCCGTCGGACTCACGAAGGCCGTTGAGGATAAGCTCTCCGCCTCTCTGACCTCCACGGACTGTCAGGCCGCCTTCTCCTGCTCCATCCGGGATGAGATGGTCCTTCTTATCCAGAACAAGGTCAGAGAGAAGTATACTCCAGATGTCCTGCTGGAGAAGCTCAAATGCTTTGGGCCAGAGCTGCTGACCAGGATCGTTGACATCACAGTGGGGGAAATCTGTGTCATGTTCGAGCCACAGAAACAAGTGCTGACCACCAAAGAGGTTAGAAGACCTGCACGATGTATGATCGAGTAGCTGGATAAGATACTGTATAGTAAAAAAGAAAAAAAATTTTTTTTCTAAAATTCAAACGGCTTCTCTCCCTCTTTAGGTGGAACTAGATGTTTCCACCCAGCCAGCTGTAGTGGATGGAGCCGTGAACTCCACCCCCCTTGATGGAGATCTGAGCAAAGAGCCCGGCCTGGAAGAGGACACAACACCAAGCCCAGAAATTGACTCTGCTGTTGGTTCAGCTGCTCTGGTTCCTCTGACTCTCCCTACTGAAGCTCCTCTGGTTCCTCTGCGCCTCCCTACTGAAGCTCCTCTGGTTCCTCTGAGCCTCCCTACTGAAGCCCCTGTGGTTCCTCTGACCCTTGCTACTGAAGCTCCTCTGGTTCCTCTGAGCCTCCCTACTGAAGCTCCTCTGGTTCCTCTGAGCCTCCCTACTGAAGCTCCTCTTGTTCCTCTGAGCCTCCCAACTGAAGCTCCTGTGGTTCCTCTGCCCCTCACTACTGAAGCTCCTGTTCCAAACACTGAGGAAAACAGCTGAGCAAACAGAGAGGGACTGAAATCCCACTGCAAAAAATATATTCAGTGTTGCATTGCAATCAGTCCATGTCAGTCAATTTTTTTTTCATTTACTGTGAATTGATGCATCATAAAATTCAGAAATTATCATACAGGAATTGCATGATACATATACAGTACATATAGGCTACATACAGTTAACTCCAGAATTATTGTCACCCTTCACGAAAATGAGCAAAATTTATTGTATAAAATAAATAAAATTCCATTTTTTTTTTATTGATCTCAGAATCCAGAAACTCTATTGCTTTCATCATTTCCTGCTTCACTGGGGTCAAAATATGAGGTTGCACACATGTAAAATTCATTTGTCATCCATCACTTTGTGGGAAATCAAAGAGCTTTCAACTCAGAGGAGAGAGATAGTAAAATACCACTAAGCACAGTCAGGGCAATTATCAAAAAGTTTTAGAAATCTGGAACAGTTGCAAATTCACCAGGAAGAAGACGCATGTGCATATTGTCCCCATGAACAGGGAGGAAGATTGTGAGGGAGGCAAAGAGGAAGCATCACTGGAACTACAATTGAAATTGTGTGTTGTGGTCAGATGAGACCAAAAGATGAGAGAAGATGAGAACTTTTTGGCCATGCACACCATCGGTATGTTTGGCGACAAAAGACGACTGCGTACAAGGAAAAGCACCAGAACCTTGCTTCATAATATGAATCGCCATGCAAATTCGAAGAGTGCTGAAAACTGCGATTCATACGGGCTGGACACCAGGCTAGCAACCCACAGCAACTAGCCTAAACCTAGGTGGTTTCAGCTGAATTTGACAGATGCACAATGTCCCATGATTGGCTTGTACACCAGGTAGTAGGCTAGAAGTCACACACATGGACAGGATCCTTGCTACAGCCAGTGGACATTCACTTACCACGAGATCAGTAATTTTACCTATAGCAGGTAAGTCAATGCATGAATTAAATGCTTTGTTTTTATCGTGATTCCATTGGTTTGAGATGCAAGGTAAAAACAGACAGGCAACTCTCAGTTGACTAATGTGAAACGAAGGCTTAAGCAGGTAGTTTCATCAAGAATAGTCTTGAGAACTTCACAGAGAGGGATGCCATGGTCACATTGAAAAATTGTATTACTATGAAAATCTAGAGTTAGCCTAACAAATCAATGTTGAATTAATTGGTGGAGAAGAACAGGAGCTCCCAGCACTCTGCTCTGCTCAGACTGGGGTTTTATGAAATTATGAAAAGTGACATTATGAAATGAAAAGTGACATTATGAAATAAAAAGAGGAGCAATGAAAAAAGAAAAATGTAAATAAAAAAAAGAACCACTTTGAAAAATGTTATTCTGAATAATATCATAATATTATTCAGAATTAATAATAATATAATAATTGAAAATAAAAGCAATTTGAAAAATAAAAAAGCTTTTATGAAATAAAAATACAATTAAATATATTCATGTTATTATGAAATCAAAAATTATGAAATATTATTTAATCATTTGGAGAAACGAAGGAAAACAATCAATTATTAATTTATTTATGTATTTCTGTATTTATTTATGTAATTATTTATTTCACTGACACATATTTTTATTTATTTAATTGTGACTATTTTGGTCCTCCATAACTTTTCACTCTTAATTGAATAAGCTTTAGTGGCATGAAGCAGTATATAGCGACAAAGCTTTGATTGCAATAACCATAATAAATGATAATGGAAAGTAATAATACATGGTGACAGATGAATAATAATATAAAATGCCAAATTGAACCAGTGGGCCTGCATAATCACCCATTAAGTGCCATCAATTTACCCTTTCATCTTAAAATGACAAATGAGGCATTATTTGGCTAGGTTGCAGTGTATTGCGATCACTCCAAGTCCTGATGCTACCTGACCTGATGTAATATGGCAAAGGTTCTCTTTTTCCAGTGTTTGATCAAATGGGTTCATCATGTTTTGTATGGTTGACAGAATGCTCTGAACATCTTTTTCATCCTGTTCCTTTCTTTTTTCATCCAATTCTGTTCTCTGTCTCGTTGTCATGTTCTGCCCAGCCATGTCCTTGACCTCCATTGTGATGGCTGCTCTCTCGTGCTGTGTCAGTGTCCACCTGTGGACTGCACCTTTGTTCAACGAAAAACCTGTAAGCCCACCTTTGGTCTTTGAGTCCCTGTTTGCTGTCTGCTCTATTACCTGGTCACATGCAGTGCATGTGAAGGCATATGCCTGCTGCCTCTGTGCCACAAAGTCACCCGATTGTACCTGTGTGTAGATTCTCGGATGAGTATCCTTTAGAATGTTCATCTCCAGCCAGTATGCTGATAGGTATCTACTATAGTGGATTCTGTCATAGGAAAAGAACCATGGCAGCATGATCCGGATGCTGGAAAGATGCAGATCCCAATTTGCCTCTCGTGTGGCCCTGATAAAGGATAGGAGATCCTCTACCATTTCAATGTAGGAACTCCAAAATTGGAATGTCTTACTTTCTTGTTGTTTGTTGAATTTTTCATAGCCTTCAAGGATTGTGTTGAACTCCTGTGATTCAATAATGACTTGAAAGTCTTCTTTAGGGAAGGCTCTCTGGAGGTCAGCGGCAACTTTTAAAGCAGCTTCACGGCAGTCTTGAGGTAGGGTCTCAAGGTATGCTTGCCAGCGTAACCTGTGTAGTGCCTCACATATCAACTTGTGGCTACGGATGCTTCTGTTATATTGGTGACCAGTTATAACTCCCCCAACAGACCCAGCGGCAATAACATCAGCCTCAATCAGGATGTCTTGTAAGCCAGCATCCCCAAAACGCTTGCCAATACAGGACAGGAAAGCCATACATGTGTGAAACTCCCCCATTCTAATTGTAAGTCTTTCCTTGTATGTTTCACTCCTCCACCGTATCTCCTGAGCTTTGGCATAGATGGCTTGGTCAAAGACTAGAACTATCTCCTGAAGTTCTAGTTTGTCTGCAATTTCTGTTGACCTCTTAAGGATGGTTTCTACAGTTCCCAGTTCTGTAGGACTTGCATCAATCACTGGAAGGTACCCAATGTTGGTTGGTGGTGGAATTGGACCTCCATGAATAAATGTGTTAAAACCACTCCATCCAGGAAGGACTTTGCCATGGACTGCAGTCTTCATCAGGAAGTAGGCACCGTCTAATGTTTGTGCTGCTTTCCTGGTAAGGATGTGGGTCTCTAGATCTAGTTCAACTTCTTTCCCAAAAGGTTCTGGGCCTGTCCTCTTTCCTCTGATGTATGTCTGAAGGTTAGTAGGGGGCGGATCAAGAGACCTCTTTCTTGTTTTCTGTAAACACTGATTGTCAGGGGTAAGTTCATCACATGGAATCATTTTTTGAATTATTATGCCATTTGTATTGTGTGTAGTCCCCTTACCAGACAATGTTTCCTCTCCAAAATCATTATTGTCCCAAACAAGAGTTGCTTGCAACTGTACTTGTATGTTTTGGGGGATGTAAGTGTCACCTCGTTGTATTTGTAGCTGTGCTAAAGCTGTGTCATGTTCAAGTACCTGTGAGTTAGAGGAACAGTGCCCAAGACCATTCAATAAACCTATCAGCTGAGCTGATCCTGTCATGTGTCTAACAGCCATGGCTAATGCACAATGTTTGGGCATGAGCCATCTCCCTTTCATTGTGAGCTTCATCATATCCTGGCAAGTTGATACAATCTTCTCAGCCTCCTCTTCGCTAACATTCACTCTTTCGTTGTCAGTAGAGGGATCTGTTGTCATGGCTGTAGTCCAGGCGATGAAATTGAAGAGCTTGTTTGGGATCAGATTTGAGGCAGCTGACATTGTAAGTTGCTGTGCTGTTGGTGGCCATGTGAGTTTAGGGGTTGTTTTACACTTGTCCACTATGACATCTTTCAGGGTCATGGCTGCATGGAACAAGAGTCTTGTCTCATTTGTGTCATCTGTTTCAATTGTTCTTGTGTCGTCTTCATCTGATGATGAGGATGATGATGCTGATGACAAAGATGATCCAGCTGTGGCAGTTTCGTCTTGGACCATTTCATGTGGTGTCAAATCCTCAACATAGACAAAGTCATGTCTTGATAACTTCTGAAACTTCAGAAAAGGATAGGACCTTTGTAGTCTCACTTTTAAGGAACAAGATTTGTAAGAGGAGATGTCAATTCCTTCTATTTCATGGACACATTTCTTGAACAGGGTATTTAACTTTGATAGCTTGAGCACCTTCCGTTTCCTCAATAACCTCTCCTCCACCACTGTTGTACAGAAATGATTGTATCCAGTCTGAAACTGGCTGTTTCCTGTGCAGTCATGTTCATCTTTTTTGTACAGAAATACAGTGTAATTTCTGTAGCATCTGAAATGATACATTGCTTCTGAGGCAACAAGATCTATCCCACGTATTTGTAGTAGCAGGTTTTCATCCTTGCGTGCCTCCGCTGCAACAAGCAGCTTACCAGCTGTCAGTGTTTCACATTGCTGAAGCTTCTCCTTGACCCTCTTCCGGTTATGTCTTTGAGTTAAATATTTCTCACTTCTGCATATTATGCACTGGATTGGAAGGAGATGTGGTGCTCTCTTTAGGTGACCCGGAACCTCTGTTGTGGTTGAGCGGAGAACTCTAACCTTTGGTGGTGTAATGTCATTTGTACTTGGACATTGAGCATGTCCTTCCTCATCTAATGCATTGTAATAGGAAACAAAATGGGATGGGATGGGGGGGTTGGATGGAGAGAGAAATATGTGATGACTATGGATTGTAGTAGTAATGCTTCCAAAGTTATAGTTTGTTTACAACTCTCCTAATCTGTTTCCCCAGGTAACCCCAGATGCTCAGCCCTGCTATCAGAGATCTTCTGGACCTGACCTGACCCATCTATGATTGTTGATGCCTTGATATTGTTCATATTTTTTTCCAAAACACATTTGAATAAAATGCTTTTGCTTATAATAATATGCAGAAATTGCTGAAGCCTAATAAAATAGCCTGATGCAGAACTGACCTACCCATCCTAGTCCCTGCTTTTAATGCTGAAACAATGAACGTGCTTTACTTGTTATGATTCATCTTAAAATGGATTCTTAGCATTTATACACACAAATTAGAGATGCACCGATTGCAATTTTCTTGGCCGATTCTGATTTTTTTTAAAAGTCTGACCTGCCAATTCCGATTTTGGCCGATTCCGATTTTCTTTCTTTGTAAGAACTGTAATTGACAGCATACACAAACATTTTTGTAACTTTTCTTTAATGGAAAATTAAAATTCAATTGTATGTTCATAATAAAACATTGACTATTAATAACTTAACATTAACATTTTCTCCAAAACTGCACCAGGTTACAGGACCTTCTCTCACTCAAACAAATCTCAAAATAAAAACGTGCTCCAGGTTACTGGACAGAGCTTTTTTGTACAAATAAAATCCAACTGAAAATTAATTGCAGTATATCCCACTTTATCTAACATGTTTTACTTTCCCAAGAGCAAACAGGTGCAACAGATCTATATAACAACACACCTAATGTCATTTATTTACATCAAAGGGTTATTCACGGAGCCCAGCCCAATGTAATGGAGATTTAAAGAGTCATAGTGCCATCTTGTGGTGAAAAAAAACGACTTTTTGTTTTGACTCAGCTGAGGTAGCTCGTTTCTTCCGCACAGTAAGCAGGCTGACCAATATCATGCATGTGATAAATTGGATCGGGAGAATCGGTGCATCTCTAAAACAAAGTATAAGGTCAAAACAACTACAGGTAACCAGTTTAAAGCTGCTTTACAAACCTTCAACCTCCTGTACTGTCTTTTCTCTCCTCTTACGGGCTTTTTCAATATTTCTTTTGTTGGCATACTGCATGTAGCATTCTCTATGGTAGCCAACATGAGCTGGCACCTCTGGAATGTGACTGTCTCTTAGGTCATACTTTTCTACAGCTCTTTCTGCAATTTGGCTTTCTTTTGTGTTGAGATTCACCCACTCCAGAGAACTTTGTGCAAATTTTGTCCAACTTGCAACTGAAAAGTATATAATATTTGTTGTACAGCTTGTTACATGCATGCAACACTCCATATTTTTCCCATTTGCATCCAGACATGCTAGCTAAGTTATATACATGTTTGTTTGTTAGCTTAGTTTGTTTGTTTAGATTATTGTTACCGCTATGTTTAAATTTTGGGGTCCTATTTAAGCCGTACACGATTGGTTGATATTTTCAATGACGTTAAACACTACAATCTGATTGGATCGTCAACTAGAGCTATCCCGCGATTTGCCTGAGCAGACTGACAATTAAAATATAAGTTTATGAAAATATATGAGCAAACCAGAGCTGCCAACAAATTTTATTAGACTTTAGAGAATTACTTGATATCATACATAAAAAATGGTTTACTCTATCGATGGAGATCGATCAACAACACGAAAAACGCGTTCGGCCCACCGTCTAAAGTCAAGGAACAGACGTCGATATGGCCTCTCAGTCTCCATGGCAACCGCAGTGTTGAGACGATCGGTTGCTGGGCAACGGAGTTTGTGAAAGATTGTTTTGCTAGCAAAGCAAGTTTGCGTCGCGCAATTAATGTTACGTTTAGTTAGAGCGAGGGGCTTTTTGTTAGACTTCAAATATTTAGATTACAATGTAAGTCTCTGTCCTCGTAAGGTGTAAGAAGAATTATACGCGAGAAAACAACTGAGAGGAGCTTGCTAGCATTTAGCCGAGTGAAGAAGCTAACGTAATGGTAACGTTCTTTTGCAACACTGAATAAAGCCTGGCCCAGGGAAGCGTGTATGATTCAATAATGTGGTAGCTAACTCTCACAATACACATTAAAACGTGAATGAAGAAAGCCAAATTATTGCAGATATATCAAGGCAACGATGTCTCCTGCACTGAAGACGGACATTCTGGTCAGTATCATTATCAGCTAACGTTTGTGTACGTTAACGTTATAGTCTATGTTGAATGGCCAATAATGCCTCATTTGTCAATGGCCAGGGTGGGTTGAATTGAATATATGATGTGAAACAGTTTATTTGACATTTCCGTTTCATTTTAAGAGGACAACTGAAGATTCATATGAGCGATTCATCTTGTACCACCTTCAGCACTTCACATGTGAGTTTGGTTAGACCTGACTTAGGCTATATCTTCTCATCCTGTGGACGATTACCAGTTACCAGAATTACCAATTCACACGATGCTTTGTACACTCACACTTCCAAACAATGATCTGAGAGAGCAATGATGTGATTTTTCAAGATTTCAGAGGTTTTGGATTATGTGAACATGATCACAGACCAGGGCTTGAGGGTTGGGGTGGTAGTGCTGCTGTTAGCACTACCCCCCGGTTATTACATTACAAGACGGTTGACATAGTCTAGCCAATACAGTTTTGACTCATTTTTAGTTTAGAAATTAGGATCAAACATTGAATAAGGGGCTATATTGACTCAAGTTTTCCCACTCAGGCAGAGAAAACACCCACCATGGCAGTCTCTCTGCCATCAGGAACTGGAGGAATGTTTACCCAGTGGACCATCCTGACACCAACGACTCCAACACTGAGGAAGAGGAGCAGGATTTGGCAGGCAAAAGACAATGTAAGACATTTTCATATAGGTTGCATTTGATATTTAGTTATGATATTTGATTCATAGTGTTGAAATCAAGTCATGTTTGATGTTGAGTGAGAATCTAAACAAGGATGGCCTGTCATGCACAGCTTTGGCTTGAGTAGCTAATACAGTTGTGAAATGATGGGTTATGGTGGAATGAATAAAAGGGAGAGGTGGTAAACATTGAATGCAAACAACAGTGTGATTCGTCATGCTAGATCATAATACATTAAACAAAAGGTGTTTTGTAATTGAGTTAAAGCGATCAGGTTCAACATAATCCCTTGGTAAATGGGTTGTCAATGGCCTGACTGGGATTAAGTAAATTGACCTGATGAAAAATGTATAGCCATAGTGTACTATTGGAAGGGTCATGAACATTTTTTTTTTTTTTTTTTACAGTTGATTTAAAGTGTTTGTTTTATGTTCCGACTCAGTCTCCACAGACCTGAGCCAGGCTCTGCGGACCAGGCAGCTGGTGATAGACTTTAATGGCAGCCGACCCATCTTCAGCCTCAGGGAGCCTCTGGACCTGTTTACCTTCCCCTCTGTCTCCTGTCCCCGCTGGCCCATAGAGTGTGAGGTCATAGACGACATCATCCATCACATAGGTATTTTTTTTAAATTGTATTTAACCGTTATTTAACCAGGCATGTTATTAATATGCTCAAGGCCATTAAGTCTAGAAATAGCGGCAAGAAAATGTTCCTGGCAAATATTCAGTCTGAAATAAGTGAGCTCATCTAACCCCTCTGTAGTCGTATTGCTAGTATTTATTGCGATGATAACTGAGCTACATGGAACACAATAAATCAAAACACAGTTGCAAAAGTATCCACACCCTTTTGTGGCTAAGTTTCACACCTAGTCACACTGTTAGGTGTTTTGCTGTGTTGTAGAGTGGGACCCACCGGACCCAGAGCCTTTCTACCAGCCCACAGGACATGAGAGGGCACCAATGCCAGTCGGAGAGGAGAGGGGGAATGTGGTATACTGCGTTGACCATGGTACATTTATGACAAAAAAGGCCATGCATATTGGAGTTTTTATGTTGCACCACCATGGTACATAGTATGCACCTGTCTGTCTGTCTGTCTGTCTGTCTCTGTCTGTCTGTCTGTCTGTCCGTCCGTCCGTCCGTCCGTCCGTCCGCCCGCCTGCCTGCCTCCCTCTCACTACTACCCTCTGAGAAACAATACAAGAACTTAATCAATTTTCATTGATTAATTTAGTATTCGATATTCACCCTTTTTCCCGTTGTTCTCTGTCACCTATTAAGCCACTAAGAGACCCTACTTCACCTGCTCCCGTGTCGGAGGAAGCAGGGGGCCCATTAAGAGCGCCGCCCCCTTCGGCATACCGCAGAGGGACCCCACCCTTGACTTTGAGTCACGCTTTGAGAGTGGGAACCTGCAGAAGGCCGTGCAAGTGTGAGTCTCTGGAGCCTAAACTCCTTATTTGTTGTTTCAGATTTTCAACCATCTTATTTTCATCCCCGTTAGATTTTACCGTGGCTCTCGACTAAATGACTCTCTTTCTGTCTCTCTCTCTCTCTCCACCCATTTTCCTGCCTACCCCTACCCAGGGGTGTCCATGACTATGAGCTCACCCTGCGCTCAGACATGTACACCAACAAGCACACGCAGTGGTTTTACTTCAGGGTCAGGAACATGAAGGCTGGAGTGACCTACCGCTTCACCATTATCAACTTGATGAAAGGCCGCAGCCTGTATTCTCTGGGCATGAGGCCGCTCCTCTACTCTGAGAGGGCCTGCGAAGAGAAAGGTGTTGGGTGGCACCGCATCGGTTCCAATATCAGATATTACCGGAACTGCAATCAGGTGGGTGGCTCTTGAAAGTTATGTCCAGTCTCAAGTGGCCTTACGACTGCAGAAGTAAGATCTCTCTCTCAGACCTTCATCTCTGTCTCTAATCCGGCTAAACAGGACAACAACAGCCTCACCGTCACCTTGTACTCGCTCACCTGGACTTGTCAGTTCCCTTACGACTCGGACACCTGCTACCTGGCCCACTGCTACCCCTACACCTACTCCCACCTGCAGCGCTACCTCAGCCGTGTCACCTCCGACCCCGCGGTCGCAGCCTACTGTAAACTGCGAGTGCTGTGCCGCAGCCTAGCCGGGAACAACGTGTACGTGTTGACGGTGTCGTCCCCGGGCGGCGGCCGGGCGGAGGGGAGGACCAGGAAGGCAGTGGTGGTAACGGCCCGGGTGCACCCTGGGGAAACCAATGGCTCCTGGATGATGGAGGGATTCCTGGACTTCCTGCTCGGGGACTCGGACGACGCCCAGCTACTCAGGGACACTTTTGTTTTTAAGGTGATGGGACTCATACAAGCCCATAGTCCTATACATTTCAGTGTTATGATATGATAGTTAGATGGTGAATGCGCTAAATGAAGAGGTCCTGTTGTAAGCTACATCAAGTATTTCTGTCTAACAACAAGTTTTTTCCTGATTGGGACAGACTTTTTAGCATTATACCTCTTTTTGATACTAACCACAACTTTTCTCCCTTGTTTCTGTTGTATTCCCTCTCTGGTCCTGCAGGTGGTGCCGATGCTGAACCCAGACGGTGTGGTGGTGGGGAATTACCGCTGCTCTCTGGCCGGCAGGGACCTCAACAGGAACTACAGGACCATGCTCAGGGATTCCTTTCCCTGTGTCTGGCACACCCGCAACATGGTGAAAAGGTGAACACAGTAAACGTTCATTGCACTTCATTTCAACAAAGACACGTTTTCTTAATATCCTAATCAGTGGTACTCTTGCAGGTCGTGTGAACTCCTTTTTTGAAGTAGTTTTAGTTAGCAAAACTATATTTCTCTCGAACGTAGCTTAACTGTAAATAAACTTAATCCATTGTGAAGTAACTTGTATCCTATAAAACTACGCTTTCAAAGTAGCTTCCCCAACACTGCACACACTTCCACAAACTCTCTCCCTTTCTCCATCAAGTGTTGGTAGTGGAAACGTTGAGAAACTCTGAACCAAAGTCAGCCCTGATTGAAACTCTCTTGCCCTGTTATTCCATATTTCCCCCAGACTGATGGCCGAGAGGGATGTGGTCCTTTACTGTGACTTTCATGGCCACAGCCGTAAAAACAACGTCTTCATGTACGGCTGTAACAACCGTGATGATACTGCACCGCAGCTTCATGAGAGAGTCTTCCCGCTAATGATGAGCAAAAACGCCAATGACAAGGTAGAGTTGCTGTCTTGCACTGTTGTGTTTTTTTTTTTCAAGAATTCTCACAAATCAGGGTGTCTAACCTTTTTGCTGACTTTTGACGAGTACAAGCTCTATTCATTCTCTTTCAGCCTTTATGGACTTAACATATTTTCAAGCAGCAAATGATCAAATGTGTATCATCAGAGCCATACACATAATTAATTGTTGTTGGCCTATGTTCACTCTCACAGTCCTATTTAGTCCTATTTATTTCAGGTTACTGAAATATACTTCAAAAAGTAGCTACCACAAAGATTCTTCAGCATGCAAAGTAGGCCTACACATTATAGTCTGTCACAAACTCTGCCAGGTGGTTTGTGTGTTGGGAAAGGGGAGAGTGTTTGGTGCGCTCCTCAAAAGCAGGTCATGGTCACTAATAGCTCAATACACTGATTAGAAACCTCTGGTGTAATTGATGCCATATTTAGCAATATGTGTTTACTTCATAATCATTATGTATCAGAGCCGGTGTCATCATTGCTTGGTATTCAGTTAAGTATACTCATATAATTTCTGTGAAAATGATTCCTCAGTTCTCCTTCCGGAGCTGTAAGTTCCGGGTGCAGAAGAGCAAAGAGGGAACGGGCCGAATCGTCATGTGGAGACTTGGCATCAGAAACAGCTACACTATGGAGTCCACCTTCGGAGGCTCCACTCTCGGTGAGTTTACTCTTTGTGAATGTGTGTGTGTGTGTGTGTGTGTTTGTCCCTGTCATGAAGATAAATCATCTGTGTGGATTCCAGGTAACAGGAGAGGGACTCACTTTACCACGCGGGACCTGAAGTCCCTGGGCTATTACTTTTGTGACACCCTGCTGGACTACTGTGACCCTGATCCAACTAAGGTGACTGATAAAGCAGTCTGTCTGATTGTGTTGGGTTTGGTTAAAGTTATGTAGAAATCTGAACTGAATGTCAGCATTGATTGATATTAGCTATTTGCTTAGTTTTTACCACAGCTGATGGGAAGAAAAATCACACGCCCCAAAATATACCTTGTTATTGCTTTTGAAGGCTTGATTTTTGAACTCCTGAGTTTACCTGTGATTCAGTGGGTACTGTGCATTTGTGTTGTTGTGATTCTTATATGTTCCTTTGTTTCTTCTGTGTGTCTTTGTGCATTCACATCAGACCGCTTACTGTCTGACTGAGCTGGCAGCATTGCTGAGACAGGAGGTCAGACAGAGGCTGGGCAAAGAGCTGGACACCGACTGCAACATCTCTGTCTCCGACCTGGAAACCAGGTAACAAAGGATTTTTCCTGTTATTTACCATGAAACTCATGCACATACACACACCAAGCTCACTGAGACTGATATGTAATTTTAGGCTCTCATTCAACTCGACTGAATATTTCGTTTCTGCCTTCACAGCACCAGTGGTTCAAACAGTACAGATTCTGACGGACTACCAGCACATTTACTGAACCAACCAGACGCTGTCCATCCACAGGTATATGGATAGAGACCTACTGTCCCATGGCATAGGATTTCAATACATTATCAGTTTATTTTCTATGCAAGATTAATATACCCATTTGGATCAAGTGATAGTATGAAACTCAGTTGTCAATCATGCCTTCCCCTGTGTTTCCCACATGCTACTGCCCTCCTCCACAGCAAACTCCCGTGAAGAAGAAGAAGAAACACCTGCGGAGTCGTAAAGACAGAAACAGGCTGCGACAGGACAGGGGGAAGAACAGCTCAGAGCCCAAGGTTCTGCACAGTAGCATCAAAAATATTGTAAGAGACCCACACATTCTACCAGCACGTACACTTGAATGATTGACTTCTTACGAATTTTGAATGAGACTGATCAGTGAATGGTCTTTGCAGGAGCCCGACCTGCCCCGTGAGAACACGGTTAAAGTGAAGATCCGGGAGCGAACTGTGGTGAGAGATAAGAGGAGAGAGCAGGTATGAAGTCGAGAGAGATAAAAAGACAGAGGGAGCCTGCCAAAAGAGAGAAAAATTAGACAAAGTAGTGCGAAGATGTCATAAGATGTCATCCTGTTAATATTTCCTTTGTTTTGAAGGTGAATAGCCTGGTAAGAAAACCTGTTATCCCTTGTCCAGCCACTCACCTCAGTGGGATCGGTCATGTGACCCTGTGGCAGGGGGGTGAGCCTGTCAAGGTAATGATAACTGCTAAGAGTGTACTGAAAAAGTAATGATCCATCTAATGAGAATCTGAAAATGGCAAATCACTGACAATACCCAAATGGAAACATCTGTAATTCAACCTGTTGGATGTTGATTTTGATTGAAGGTGCTGTCATCTGCCCATGCATGATGCCTGATGTTTTCTGTGTTTTAGAATGAATGCCTGGAAGCTATGAGGGCTGCATACCTGCATCGCAGGGCCAAAGCGTATCCACAACTCAGCACATACGCAACTGTGTCGCCTCATTCAGGTACTATACATTTAGGAGAGTCAGTCTTTCTAGAGAAAAAAAAAATAACATCCCCATACCCTCAGTGTCCCTAGTGCCACAACTATTATCATCTTTATCGTTTTGTAGCTCATGGTTGATCATGTCTCCCTTTAGCTTGCAAATACAGAGGCGGCTTGGTAGGGACTGATAAAATATGCTAAGAGTACTTGATTGTCCATTACATTAGACAGCCTCTCAGGAGTCTATTCAACCACTGAGACATCAGGACGGGTCTGGTCTAGTGCTATACAGTATGTTTGGCTTTGGCCTTCACAGAGGAACCAGAGGAGACAGGACAGCGTAAATGTTCTACGCAGCTGCTGCACTTGAGCGCCCTCCTTCCACCTCAGCCACATGTCATGGAGCCCCCCCAGCAGCAGCAGCCCCTACAGCCCTTTGTCTCCCATAAAGGCTTCAGAGGTGAGTCTGCATGTAGTTCTAGAGGGAAATGACAGAATTCAAAAGTTTCATTATTTTCCAGTAGCTCTCTTGTACTGAAACTTATCTCGCTCTTTCAGGTAGGCTGCCAGCTTCACTTACAGCAACCCACAGGTAAAAAATCACAGTAAATCTTATCCCTATTGATAGACAATACATGGCTCCATGGGAAGAGTGGGGGCTGGGGGCTAACAGTTTAAGAATGGCTCTTATTTGGATATTTGTATCATAATATGTGGACAATTGTGCTGTAATGTTGTAATTGGTATTTTTTGGGAGGAGGCCAGATGATGAAGATGGAAGATTTTCCAGCTGTGTAAATTAATGTAAAAGAAATAGTGTTTCTTATGTGGCAGGTCTCCCTCGGGCATCTACTTCAAGGTGGTTCCAGAGATTGTTCCAACAAAGTGCCTCATATCAAGCGTCTACCCCGGCCAGTTCGACGCCCAGCAGCTTTGCGTAGACAGAAATGCTTTACGGGTCTCGGCACGCTACTTTGTGCCTGAGGACTCATCCTCCACCTCACACACAGACGCTCTCAAAAGCAAACAGCGGCACCAGGAACAGGAAGGAGATGCCATGGAAGGTTGCACACTCATATACAGTACACACCGAAATACTTACATGAGATATCTACTGTAATGATGATCTTTGAGGAATAGAGTTGAGTGAGAGAAATTTTCATATCAATTACAAAGCTTGTTTCCTTTTTGACAAACCAAAAAAAAACATATATTGTGCACCGTTAGCTGACCTCAATTCTTCTTCTTTTTCACCTGATTTTGTCATTTATCTAGTTGGCGTGTCATTGTTGAGAGGTCTGCCTCTCAGTGAGCAGGACCACAGAGATCTCACCCCTGACCACCCACTAAGAAAAACTGAACCAGACGCCAACTCATTCCTGCGTGGACTGAGGGGCATGGACCCTAGAGGAAAAAGGTTTATGTCATTTTTTTTTTATCACAAATTCCTGTTGAGTACTCTGGTTTGTCACTGCCATGCTTTCTCTCGGTCACTGATCAACCCCCCTTCTCTCTCACCCTTTCTCTCTCTCAGTTTGTTGAATGGCCAGGCTGGCATTGCACTCCAAAGGATGGGACAAAAGAGGGTGAAACAGAGGGAGCCAGCATTCAGGCAAGAGCTGGGAGAAGATGCTGTGACAGCTGGGAGTGCAAGCTACAAGCAAAGGTACAAAAAATGTGAGATGCATTTCATTTAGAGCACATTTTGCAAACTTTACACAAAAAGGGCCCAAATAAAAGCAGGAATTATCCTGATTAAGCCATGATCTTTGATTCTGATGACAACAATTAATCAGAGTATTATCTGCATTAGTATTATTATGCAGTATTATGCATTCTATCTATTTTATGGTCTTTTAGCCAATGTTCTTCTATGCCCCCTCCCCTCCTAAATTTCTTCAGAGTGACCAAGGAGACGAAGGAATTGGCCATTTTACCTCCATTGTCCAGGCTCACTCTGGCAAAAGACACCACACACTCTCACCCTGGGAAGGAAAGCCAACGAAGTATGGCTCCAGAGGAGCGAATGGTCAAAAGGCCGTCACAATCTGCCCCACTGTAGGGCACAACCTCTTTAAGCTGACAACTACAAATACATTTTCATTCTCTCATTTTCTCTGGCCAGGAATATGAACCTCTGTGGATGGATGAAGAACATGAGTACACACTGTGCTTCTGCTAGAACGTCAATAGGCATGCTAAACAACAGATGTGGTAGGAAATAAGCAGTGTGACCATGTAACTTAGATAATATACTGTGCAATATCCTCTATCCCTATAGATTCATAAAAAATACAGTCAACTGGCAAACTGTGATATAAACCATGATAAAACTGAGTTTTTCTATAATACATATCATGCCGGTTCATTTTCTGTATAGTGTTGAGACTGGTAGGGACAGGATTTACTGACAAACCCTCAAACTTGAACTCTCAGCGTACACCTACAGAGGGTCTTCATTATTTTAACTGATAGATAGTAATAGATGATACATAGGCAGAATGCTACGTACATTTCATTTATTGACACTATAAAAACTACAAACATGTGGACCAAAATGTCAATAAAATACAAAAATAAATATGTGCAAACTTTTTACCAAGGCTCTTTGATAAGTCATTGTGGAAAAGAAATAGTGTCCCACTTACTGCACTTAATACAAATGTTATGAAACAATGCTTTTGCAGACGGGTGGTGAACAAGGCAGTCAGGGTAAGAGTTTCAGACTTCAGTCAAACTGTCGGAGATGGAATTGGCTTTCTGTGTGTCTGACCATCTCTCGCAACGCCAAAAAACCAGAGAGAGCCTGGGTGATTTGAGGAGAAAGAAACAAGATAGAGATTGAATTAATTAATCAACGAGAATCACCAAACAATAAGATAGAAAGATAATCTCAGTTATGTGTAATGTTCAGACAGGAAACGGTAGAACTACCAGCACTCAACTTTCAGGTGGAACGCAATCTTACCTGTGTGAGTACGAACATGGCGAGAACTATGTGAACCCCCCTCTCCATGGGCAATATGAGAATGGCTTCATTGAAAAGCTGGAAAAGGATCAGCGGAAACTGCAGCAGGATGCTCAGCAGCCAGAAACCAGCCAACTCTGGGACCTTCAACAAATACAGGCAGAAAATAGAGAACAAAAGGTTTATTCTAGTTTTCACGTCCTGTTAGAGAAAGTATTGTTGTCTCTGGGTTTTGTGTGTTATGTTGACCTGTACCACATCAGCTCTATACACCTGATTATAAATGTTTCCTTTTGTGTCCATGGGTGCACACGCTACCTTTTCTTGCAGGTTCCCAGCATAGCCAAGGTAAAGTCTAATGGGCTCAATCAGAGTCATCAGGATGAGAACAGTGACTAGGATGAACTTGTAGTAGTCTGGCAGGGCAGGATACTGGTGGAAATGACAGTCACAACAATAATACATAGAAATGTTATCAGAAAATACATAAAATATACATGCACTCTTGTATTATAAAACTTTTTGTCTCTCTTTGACTCTCCCTCTGCTAGTGAGAATTTAGGATCAGTCAGAATGGTTATATACTCTGCCAATGTGTACTGTCTGTTTATGACCAAATACGTTTCCAATTAATTTTGGGATGTAGTTATTTCCTTCCTAAATCAATAGTTTGTTTTTACTGTAATTTGGTTATGCCACACTGAGGGTTGTCTAGAAGCTTTATGGGGTTCAGTGAACTGAGCTCTGTTCTCTGCCACTCCAAGACTTGATAATGTATGAATGGGGGTTCCTGACACGATTACAAAATGTTTTTTTTATTTGGGAGGATTTAGTATTTGTGGATATTGCCCCAAATCCCCTTCTCTCATACACACACACAGTTTTTCTCCCCCTTTCTCTATTTTACCTTGAGGTCCAGCATCACGACTTCGCTGATCCACCACAAGGGGAAGAACCACATGTTGAAGTACAGAGACATCTGGAGTGTGAGACTGGATACAACCTTTCTGTCTGAAAACAAAGACATGCAAAAAGGGAAATGTGGTTAAAGCATCTGTAAGTTACGGCTACCGTTGTAAAAACAGAAAGCGATAACGAAGATAAACAGATGCTACTGAAGCCTAGCGTTAGCTAGGTTAACTAATGCTAACTTGTACACGTCCACAACAGAATTTTTACTCACCATGTCCCAAAAACGCTGCATGGTCTTCCGGGGTTAGCTGGGTACGACTCTGGTCAATAAATACATTTCGAGAGAAATCTCCTAAACGTTTTCTGATCGGCTGCGGTAAGTCCATCGTTCAAAACGCTCTGTGCCGAACACAAACATCATCAGGACTAGACTCCTCACAGTTTCCTTGGCTACCACAGAAATCTCGCGTTCTGCTCAAATCTCGCATGAAAATGTGTTCCCTCGTTTCAAGTGTGTCTCCTCGTTTCCTATGTTGTCTCCTCGTTTCATCCCCTCTAAATATTTAGATATCATAAAAAGAAACACATTTCTTTATGTTTTATCACACAATACAGTATTATCAGTATCAGTAACAGTATCAATACAAATTAACAATACAAGGGGGTGACAATGCCTCGAGGAGAAGTAAGTTCGACTATAAAGTAAAATATTCAAAACATTGTTAAGCTGGTGTATTTTTGACAAGTTGATTTATTTGTGGAGAAGCCTAAACGTCGCTACTTCTTTATCTGGCATCTATATATTACATTTTATCTGCGGAGAGCTAGTCAGACAACAGACATAACCACTCCCATACTGTCTAACTTTCGTTTTCAGAAAACAAAACGAAAGTTAGAGCGTGTGCCGTGGTCAAGATGGCAGAGGCTATTTCCAAAGACCCAGATCTGTTTTGCTGCTCGATATGCCTGGACCTGCTGAGGAGCCCCGTGACTCTGCAGTGTGGGCACAACTACTGCAAGGCCTGCATCGACGGCTACTGGGATCAGGAGCATCAGAGGAAGGGCCGCAGGGTGTACAGCTGTCCCCAGTGCAGACACACCTTCACCTCGAGGCCTGTCCTGAACAAGAACACGGTACTGGCCGAGCTGGTGGAAAAACTAATTCCAGGGGCCAAAAATGACCGTGGTGTTTTTGCCCAGGGCGAAGCCGGCCCGGGGGACGTGGAGTGTGATTTCTGCACTGTGAGGAAGCTCAAAGCTGTCAAGTATTGCCTGGTGTGTCTGGCCTCTTACTGCGCCTCCCACATGCAGCCCCACTATGAATCTGCTGCGTTCAAGAGGCACACGCTGGTGGAAATCTCAGCTTCGATACAGGAGAAGATCTGCTCTAAACATGACAAACTGCTGGAGGTGTTCTGTCGCACTGACGGGCAGTGCATCTGTCTGCTGTGTGTGATGGATGAGCACAAAGGTCACGACACTGTCTCGGCTGCAGCAGAGAGGACAGACAAACAGGTAGGAGTTATCAGCTTGCTTGTGACTTTGTTGTTACATAATCAGTAATCTTATATCACTCAAAATTCAAATCAAAACCGATGGGTCACAGATTGGTCTTATTTGACTTTAATTATCCACTCTGGTTGTTCTCAGTAATCGCATGAATAAGGAATAATCTAGGTATGTCCAGATATGTTTGTGATTTGGGAGAAACTGAGAATGAGTTTCATTTTATGTTATGTTGTCCGGCATTTGTTGTTCTAAGAAATGTGTTGTAGGCCTATAGCAAAATGACTTCTGTCTATGAATTTCTTCTGGCTAGATGATTATGAAAAACTTGAACTATGTTTTAGAAAGGGTAGTTTCCATATTGCTCGCTTCATATGTAACGCATAGGGGGAAATGGCAGGATATTCTGTTGATATCTGTTGATATTCTGTGTGATATCTGAGTTTGCTGAATCTTTTCATTTTTTGATGATGTAGGCTTACACCCATGTAACTAGTTGGTAGTGTCATGTAAGTCCAAGTGTGTATGACACTTTAATAAACTAATCAACCAGTCAATCTAATATAGATGGACCTGCGTGTTTAGGCTACACTATTGTTTTGGCACTGCACAATTCAAGAGTAAACAGCGGGGTGGACAATGTGATTTGTTTTCAGAAACAATTTGGAAAGAAAAAGCGAAGCTACCTGCAGAGAATTCAGGAGAAAGAGAAGGAGCTGCGACAGCTGAGGCAGACGATGAAAACACTGAAGGTGAATATTATCTCACATGTTCACATGGTCATTTTGTTAGTCCATTTTCTTCATGGACATTAAGAGCCTGCTTTTTTCTTTTTCTGTTTTTTTGCACTGTCAGTGTTCTGCTGATGTGGCAGTCGATGAAAGCGAGAAAACCTTTGCCGAAATGATCCTGTCGACTGAGAAAAGGCGCTCTGCTGTGAAGAAGCTGATCAGAGATCAGGAGGAGGCTGCGATGAGCCGAGCAGAGGCACTGGAGCAGCGTCTGGAGAGGGAGATCGCCGAGCTGAGGGAGAGAGACAAGGAGCTGAAGCAGCTCTCACTCACCGAGGACCACATCCACTTCCTACAGGTGGACATAACATAGATATTTAGGTAGGCTAGTTGGATAGATAGGTAGGTAGGTAGGTAGGTAGGTAGGTAGGTAGATAGATAGATAGATAGATAGATAGATAGATAGATACCTGTGTTGAGTTCTGTGAGGTTCAGAGAGGAAAGTCCAATGATCTTTGACTCTGTGTGTGTGTGTGATTTGATCAAACTGTGTTTATGTTGTATTTATATTATGTTTCTCTTTTTTTAACCTTTCTAGAGTTGCCAGTCTATATTTGCCCGTCCAGAATCTGACGTGACGTCTGACGCCAGCGTCCAGCTGCACATGCCTTTTGAGTTTGTCAAGAAAGCGATTTCTGATGTGAGAGAGAGACTGGAAAGCATGTCCAAGGCTATCGCTGACATATCTGAGAAAAGTGAGAAAATAACTTCATGTTGGTACAATGAAATTATATACAAAATTGCTGATTCTCCCAAATGTCAGTGCTGTTTTCAGGATAACAAAACAATGGTGATGTTTTTTCTTGTTTCAGTGCAAGTTGATCCTGATCCCAAGACAAGACAGGAGTTTTCCATGTGTAAGGTGTTATTTTGACATAAATACCTTAATGAACATGTGTCTCTGTGCCTCTCTCTCTCTGTCTCTGACACACACACTCACACACACACACACACACACGCTATATCACAGCAACTGAATAATAACAGTTTCTAAATTCCAGACTCCTGTCAGCTCAGTCTGGATCCCAACACGGCATTTGAATACCTTTCGCTGTCTGAGGGAAACCGCAAGGTGACATGGAGTAAAAAGGCCCAGAGCTACCCGGCCCACCCAGAGAGATTCACAGAATACGACCAGGTGCTGTGTGCTGAAGGCTTATCTGGCATTTGCTACTGGGAGGCGGAGTGGAAGGGACCGAGGGTGGAGGTCGCCGTCTGCTATAAAGGGACGGCGGTGGAGGAGTGCGGCTTCGGGTACAGCGACCGGTCCTGGTGCTTGTCCCTTTCGGTATCTGGCTGCACGTTCTGGCACGATGAAGTCAAAACAAAAGTACGCGTCCCCTGCTCCTCCAGGGTGGGAGTGTATCTGAATCATAAGGCGGGGATCCTGTCCTTCTACAGTCTGGCGGATTCTGGCGAAATGACGCTCCTGCACAGAGTTCAGGTCGCGTTCTCTCAGCCTCTTCACCCGGGGTTCATGGTTGCCAGAGGATCTTCTGTTAGGATTCTCCTGCCAGAGTAAAGGGCGTCCACTATTAAGATCACAAGAGTGCAGCATCAATAATACATAGTGTTTATTTTCTGTGCACTTTCTTCTATAAATGTTAAACACCGCTGCTAAAAAGATTTTCATTTCAAAAGTTTATCCATTTTGGAAATAAATTGTTTGCTGTTCTTTGTTTTGCTTAATTTAAAAACAGAGATGACTGTTTATCAGAGTAGGTGTCACTTTGTTTTGGAATGAAACTTTTCAACTGTAAACTTAGTGACAATTTATTGACATCAGCCTAGGCCTGTGTTTACTAAAGTGAATTAAGTGTTATAATATTTAATGTCTGTTTCTGGATTAAATACTTCCTTTTTTTCTTCCTGTAGTCTTGATGATATAGTTTCATGTAAACATAGAGGTAGAATGAAAGAATGTAAAATGTTGCTCTCAAACAGGCAGGATGGGTGTATTTTTTTTTTTTTAGATTAACTCCCCTAGACTTTACAGGCATAGATGAATACATACTGTATATAGATACATAATAGATAGAGCACAGGTTGCATCAGATAACACAGCAAGCTTCACATTCTGTTGGAAATCTACCTGATACTACTGCAATATGGAATTTATTTTCATTACATTTATATTTGGGTGATGTTTCTTTTATGTGAATGTTTAATTTACAAAAAAAACAAAAAACTCAAGGGACAGACAGAGAAGTAGAGATGCTTGGTAGTGAAGTTCCACCCTGTTTCTCTTTTTCCTCACTAAAAAAAGTTTAAGCTGAAGTTAATTGTCTTAAGTTCATTGTTTTAGGCAGTTACACTACAACACGTGAACAACATTACATTGTACAAGATGTTTTTTTACTTTACAGTGCAATTATACCAGAGATTTTGACCACAGTGAAGCTTGACCATCTTAGGTCAGCCATGACAACCAGTATTACTGTGTATCATTAGCAATGGCATGCTTGTTTGAACTAAAGAACTAAAGAACTAAAGAGAACTATGCAGAGGGGGGATTCAATGGCAAACACTTCACTTTGACTAATAGCAAATATATGACCAAGATAATCATTAGTTATGGATGTTGAATTTTCAGCACTCATAACTAATCATTATCTTGGTCATGATCAACAGACCGGATAACAAGGATAACACAAGTAGTTTATCATCAGGTATACCTTAGTAAGATATAAACAAAAAAAAAACACAAGGGTTGTTGTACCAAAAATAGCTTCAAATGTGCAATTAGTCTATATGTTACCTCACATGCGTGAGTGATTTTATAAACAGTAATGAAGACAGTACAGAAACTCGTTGGATACAAAACATACTTTCTATGCACTATGTTTAGTAACTACTGGACATAGCCTAAAAAAAGAATACGTTATTAATAGTGGTAGTTATTGTGGTAGTGGAATATTAAGTAGCCCAGTTAAATATTATTTCTCACGTCAAAAAAAGATTAATTTGCAGCAAAGAGCGATGTTTGCTCCTCCAACTGGTCCTATCACTGGAAGTTAAGAGGAATTTGGGAGGTTTGAGAATTAAATTGCACTTTCAAATTTTGTTATATATTACTTTTTCTTTTTTTTCCTTTTTCCTTTCTCCCTCCCCCAATTCACAACGCTCTCAAAGCCTCATGTCACAGAACGTTAAATCCCCATGCGGTGAAAACCAATGTATTTCAAGCATACCAAATATTCAAACCATATCGCACTGACACGGACCAAAACATGCCAATGTGAGCGCGCTCTCAGTCACAGAGAAAAGCCCCTCCTCCCTGATAGAAACTGAAAGTAGCCTAAACTGTTCAGTCGCAAAGTAAAAATGGCAGAACATCAGGAGCTGTTCGACTGCTCCATCTGTTTACATCTGCTAAAGGATCCAGTGACGACGGCCTGCGGACACAGTTACTGTATGGACTGTATCAACAGATTCTGGGACCAGTATGAGAGGCAGAAAGCAGGGTACAGCTGCCCCCAGTGCAGGCAGACCTTCAGACCCAGGCCGAGGCTGAAGAGGAACACGCTGCTGACCGACCTGCTGGACAAACACAAGGCGGCAAGTAAAGACAACACCCACCCAGGTGCTGCTGGCGACCGCTGCGCTTCACCTGGAGATGTGGGGTGCGACGCCTGCACCGACAGTAAGCGGCCGGCCGTCATGTTCTGCCTGGTGTGCATGGCCGCGTACTGCGAGACACACCTGACCCCTCACTTTGAGGTGCCGCCTCTGAAGAAACACAAGCTCGTGCAAGCCTCCGAGAAAGTCCGCGAGAGCATCTGCCGCCGTCACGACAAGCTGCTGGAGATTTACTGCCGCACAGACCAGCAGTGCATTTGCCTGATGTGTACCGTGGACCAACACCGAGGCCATGACACTGTGCCAGCGGCAGCAGAGAGGGCCGAGAGGCAGGTTAGCTGAGCTGTTGGGAAATCATTTGTTTACGGTCCTTTTGCTTTGACCGAGGCTGTGATAAGCTGTTGTATTTGTGTTTGAACAGAGGCACCTGGAGAGGACCAAACAGGAGGTTGAGCACAGAGCGCTGGACTCAGAGAGGGAAATAGAGGAAGTGACACAGACTGCAGACTCCATGAGGGTGAGGGGTCATCCCTGAACTTTAGTGGCTCTCCTCCTTTGGGCCTTTATCAATACATTGTGTTATGAACTGAAAAATAAAATGAATGTTAATATCACGTGAGAATCAAACTCCCTAATTGGAGTTAGCTGTTGTCCCGGTGAACAAAGGCGCCCCTAATAAGAAGAAAAGGTTGTGACAATAAAGTTTGTAAGGCAACATGTTTTTGAGGGATTATTTCCTAGCAGAGACTTCCAGGACTTCCACTTCTTCCTGTAGGTGTCATGTGATTGAGTAAGCAGAGCATAACATAATACACACGATATGAAAACATGTAACTGGAGCACAATGAAATGTCAAAACAGAAACTTTTGCAAAATGGCTTCTTCTGAAGGCAGGAAAACATCCTGATATCTCTAACTCTGCTGCCTGTGTATAGACTCCACCAGGAATGATGTGAAGGAGAGGGGCAGCCTAGACCATTGGCACAAACTTAAAAGAAATTCTCTTTTAAAATTATCCTTTAATTTCAAGCTAGGTTTGACACTGTAAAGGTTGTATTTTAAAATGGAAAACAAGTAAATGTAAAAAAAAAAAAAAAAAAAAAAAAAATCTAATTACATATGTAAATGATTTGGGGGAAATATAAACTAGACTAGTACAGGAGTCAATTGTCTGTAACTCTAAATGTCATTGTTGGAGAGAACAAGACTAATTGAAATGTTTCTCCTACCAGGCTGCCGCGTGGGAGACGCTGGACGACTTTGAGCGAGTGTGTATGGAGCACATCTGCTCATACGTCCGCTCCGTGGAGAGGAGGTGCTCCGAGATGAGACAGAAAGTTGGAGAGACGGAGAAGGCGGCAGTGGATCGCACCAACGCTCTGTTGGGGAAGCTGAGGTGTGAAGTGTCTGAGCTGAGGAGGAGAGAGGCTCAGCTTAACCAGCTGTCGCTAACGGAGGATCCCATCCAGTTTCTTCGGGTGATGACATACTTCGCCACTCTTTCATTTCAGATTTGCCGCCTGATTTTGTGTGTAAATTGAGAAATGTGTTTGTTAGTCCCACCTGTCTTTGTCTGTCTCTTAATATACGTTTTGTTTACCTTATGCAGAGTTTCCAGGCCGTCGCTGACCTCCCTGCATCCACAACTTCACCCAAAAGCCATGAAATGCTGACGCAGTTTGTCACTGCGCAGAAATCTAAACTGGAAAAAATGTGCAAAGAAGAAAAGAATGAAATAATGAGCGTTCTTGAGAAAAACATGCGTATGTATGATCAGTGCAATTTCTAAACTGTATAAGTGGGAAGACAAGAAACAAACCATATGTTGTTTTATAGAGAGAATGATGAGTGTGACATTTGTTTTTTTTCTTGTTCCCATAGTGTCAAAAACTCCTATGCTGCAGGAGAAAACAACTTCCAGGACATATCTTTTGACTAAATATAAAAGTAAGCATTATGTTAATGAACTTTGCACAAATAGCAGCAACACACACACACACACACACACACACACACACCCATACACAGTAGTCGATTTGTACACAAATTTCAAGTGGGATGGTGGGGTCTTATGAAAGACAAACAATTTGATAGTGGCGAAGTCAGCGTGGAGGTTGGGGGACCAGCTGTTTACCCTTTTGTTTATATTGCAACAACACAAAGGTAATTCTATATTCAAAAGACATGCAAGTTAGGGATGTTAAGTATCAGATACTCCTGCCAATGCCCTTAATAAAGGCACTGTTCTCTGGGAGCGGCACTGTGGCTGCCCACTGCTTTTAAGTAGTTAGGATGGGTCAAATACAGATAATACAATCAAGTGTAACTTAACATAACTTAATACTCATGGCACTTTTATCTTATCCAAACTTCAAATTTATAGTTATCAAACCTCTACTCATGCTCACTTTGTCATCCTCTCCTGCTTGTTTTGCCTCTACCGCATCGTCTAAAACATCAACCTGAACCTGGTGTGTGTGTGTGTGTGTGTGTGTGTGTGTGTGTGTGTGTGTGTGTGTGTGTGTGTGTGTGTGTGTGTGTGTGTGTGTGTGTGTTACATTTGTTTCAGCCGTAGCAGTTATCCGTATCCTTGACCACCATAGATTACCACCCAAAGCAGTAAATTATGAGCCACTGTACAAATTCGGCACATACTACAGTAAACGCCTTTGTGCTCTCCTATTTTAAATTTTATTTGGGCTTACGTGGGAACGACACACAAAGGGCTTCCTCTCTTTGATGGTTATTACCTGCCACTTCAACAACAAAATTCAAACTAGGTTAATCTTCACCATTTATTTTGTTTCCTGGCAACATCCCGTTGAGGATGATGTAGCCTAATGGTTTTTTTTTATTATATAATTGTATATAATTTTGGTGTTAAAATGTCAACTAACTATCTAATCTCTGTTTAATCTCTGTTTCTCTTTTGCCCCACTTCAAACAGTGTAGGCTAAATTATAGAAAATAATCATTGTGACTCCTGACGTTTCCCACACCTGTAGTTTTCTTCTTTTTGAAGAAGTCCCGCAGATCTACCTGCCCACCAGCCCATAGCCAAAATAATATCCTCAAGGTGTCATAGCCGCGTTGCAGGTTTTGCTGTGCCATCAACCAATAAAAAGACATGCAATAATAAGTGGCTCACACATTTCTTGATTAAATGATATCTTTGTGCCATAAAGAGGGATGAAAGGGGGATGGCAGTGTTACAAAGGGGATGGTTTTTGACTATTTTTATTTCAAGGGGGATGGCATCCCCTCACATCCCTCCTCAAATCGACTACTGCCCATACACTCACGCACATGAACACAGGCTAAATTAATGTTTTATCTTGCTCCACAGACCTCAAACTGGAGGTGGATCCCAACACAGTGGCTGCATGTCTGTACTTGTCAGACAGAAACAGAGAGATATCATGGAGTGACAGGGACCAGGCTCACCCCAATCACCCCGACAGGTTCACCTACTACCACCAGGCGCTGTGCACAGACGGCCTGACCGGCGACCGCTACTGGGAGGTGGAGTGGGACGGCGGCATCGTCGAAGTGGCCGTTGCATACAAAGGCATCAGCAGGAAAGGCTCAGGGAACGACTGCTGTTTTGGGCACAACGATCTGTCTTGGAGTTTAGTCTGCTCTCCATCCGGCTGCACGTTTTGGCACAACAACATTCACAAAGCCAAAATTCCTCCGCCGCTCTTCCCAAGAGTCGGAGTGTACCTTGACTACTGTGCAGGAATCCTGTGCTTCTACAGTGTCTCTGACAGTGAGTTTACACGCCTGCACCAAGTCCAAACCAGATTCACTGAGCCTCTCTACCCCGGGTTCTGTGTTGATTTGGGTGCAACACTGAAAATATGCAAACTGTAAATCAATGCACAGTAATACATGTTGGTTGCAGAACTCGCCTATGGGGCCATGTGTTTCTATATAGATTTATAATGCAGGGATAAAAAGAAAGGTAAAAGAATGAGAGGAATATGAAGATGGATTTGAAAAGTGCAGTGCTTGTATGCATAGGTAAATGCAATAATTCACAGACATAACTACTGAGGTGCAAGTGTTACTTTTATAAAGCACTTTTTGCTGGTGTAGGTCAAACTTTCTAAGGGCTTCTCTTTTTACTTTTTATTTACTGAATTTCTTATTTTGAATGTAAATGTGAAGCCAAGAGGAATCACTTGCAGTCCATTTGGGCATATTTCTCTTAAATTATGCTACGTACCATATAAAAAGACGTTCAACTGCTACTTACCATTTATGTTACTTATCAGCTTTTCAGGAATCTCTTGTCAAATGATTTGTTGATTAGCACTTTCAAGTTCATATGAGATTATTGGTATTCTTCATGTAATTTCAGTGAAATTATCAGCATTGTTACTTTGCTTGTGCACTCAAATAAAGAACATTACCATAGCAATGTTATGTCTTTATTGTTTATTTGATTTCATTCGATACTGTTTACATTTTTAAAGGTTCTAAATAATTCACTCACACCACAGAAGCAGTGGCCTATGTTCAGGCATTCAAAATTTAAAGTAATGTTTCCTTGAAAGTGCTGGTGACATAAAATAAAAGTTTGGTATTTGTACAAATCAGTTTGTAACATCATATTTGTAAAAGCAAACAAAACCAACAATTTACATCCTACACACTTCATTCATTCAGTTTCGCCCAACATTCCCAAAGTTACAGATATTTACATCGCAGCAGCAACAGGTGTAGCGCCAGCGCCACCAAGTGCAGAGGTCATGATGAGGTCACAGGATGGATTCAATGGAGGCGTGAGTGTAGGAGCGATCCACAGTGTCGTAGAAGCGCAGACAGGCTTTGTACCGCAGCAGCTTCTCAGCCAGAGGGCTGCTGCTCAGGCCTCGGCCCTGCACACTCAGGTCTGTGTACCTGCACAGCATCAGGACGGACAGAAAAGACACTTCAGGCCAATAACAATATGTGTTCATTATACTTTTGTTGTTTGTATGTAATGTTGATTTTGTTTTATTTGCTAATACTTATTCCTGTTGAAAACAGTTTTACTCCTCTGCTTTGCCACCACATGTCAGTGTACCATAGACACAACAGCAATTCACCTACTGCTGAACATACACAAGCAATACCAGTGGACTGTATGCACATGAGTCACACAGTCTAATCCATATAAATACATCATGCTATTCAGTAGTGCAATCAGACAATAGTTGGATCTACTTCTAACCTTAATTTCAATTTATTGTCCATGTAGTTAGAGGTAATTCTGTACCTGTAAGATATCCTCCAACACACAAGGGTATTTATAGCCATCAGCATGGCTAGGAAGAAGAAAAATCTCTCCAGATTCCCATCATGGAGTACATTTGGGTAGAAGTTACCTGTAATCAGGAATGACATCAGGACATCCACATCTCATACTATTAATGATATAAAATAACATTTTATTACACTGAAAATCGTTAAGCTTTTTATCATACTCCACTTCCACGATCATTTATTAATGAAAGGAAAGCATGCAATATTATTTCTAACCTCCAGAGAGCAAGTACACCAGCTGAGTGAAGAAGGCCCCGAGGAAGCAGCCCCCTCCGTAGGACAGAGTGAGGAAGTGCAGGGAGATCCCTCTGATGTGGCTGGGGGTCAGTTGGAAAGAAATGAGAGAACCTGCCAGTTCAGGGGCGATAAGGACAGAAGAGAGCAGTGCAAAGTAAATATCTCTCGTTTCATAATAGCAACTCTTTCCCGCTGCATTTCTGAGGTTCGCCCTCTCTTTCACTCACACGCCGGGGTGACGAGGGCCTCGGCGACACCCAGGAGGATGTACTGAGGCGCCAGCTGGAAGCACGGCATGGACGACACCTGCAGGACCTTCCCGGACAGCGTCTGCTCCACCAGGGGGTGGGCCTTCCTCCACAGCTCCGACAGGCCCGCCACCAGCACTGACAGGGCCGCGAACGCATGTCCCAGGGCTGGAAGGGGGAGGACAGACAAGGAGGGGTGATGAGAGAGAGGGCTGCAGGAGGGGGGGGGGGGTGTGAGGAAGTGTAGTTACAGAAGGGAACGGGGGAGGATGAGAAAGGTAGAGGAGACAAGAGAGATGCATGGAGGTTTAGGTGAAGACGTAAAAAAAAGCTGCGTGCGGGAGTGCGCCATGAGTGCGTACGGAAATACTCACCGATGACTTTGGCGGGCGCCGGAGGGGTTTTGTCCATGGAGAGGCAGCAGGTGGTCGCACACTCTATCAGCGGGGCCAGGAGCAGCAGAGGCAGGATGCTGATCACATTCATGGCACCGATGGGCAGGAGGAAGTCGGTCAGGTGAAGGTTAGAGTTCATCGTCTGAATGTAGTAACCTGAGGGAATCTGTGGGAAACGTCACAAGGTACGGATTTGAGGATAAGCGGCGGAATCTGGAAGTTTGAATAGTGAAAGTGGTTCTTTTTATTTCTTATGTATAACCCTGTTGTTTCCCCATGGACCTGCCTGTGTGATGCAGGCTCTGTACAGCAGCTGCAGCCCGTACAGAGGGAAGAGCCTGGCCAGGACCTTCACGTTCTCCACGTGCGTCTCGCTGTAACGCCCGCCGTTGTT
This sequence comes from Centroberyx affinis, assembly GCF_046629955.1. Lineage (NCBI taxonomy): Eukaryota > Metazoa > Chordata > Actinopteri > Beryciformes > Berycidae > Centroberyx > Centroberyx affinis. The sequence continues at coordinate 236,980 of NW_027279745.1, forward strand.
CTCCTTGGCCCGGTCCAGCCAAGACGCCACATCCCCGCTCAAGTGGCGATAGTGGAGGCAGCACATTTTGAGGGAGTTCAGGAAAACTCCCAGCGTGGTCAGTAAGGAACCAGCTGTGACAGAAGGAAGAAGGAAGGAATGGTGTGAGCCTGCAGAATTTGACTTAAGTTATAAGTTATATATATTATATAATAAGTTTGATTGAAAACTGTTTCGGAGTCTCTTTCTCTTTCTGTGTATGTTACCTTTCTTGGGTTTGAAGGTGAGTTTGTTGCGCACCATGTGTATGGCGAGGAGAGCCAGCAGTACAGAGGTGAAGGGGATGAGGAAGCCCAGGTTCTTAGCCACTGACTGCTGGATGTAAGCAATGCCCAGAAACACAATAGTAGAGTTCAGGTTGACCAACCAGTAGAACCTGAGGGGAATGGAAAAATTATTACAGTATTTCTTAACTTTAATGAAAGGTATTTTAGGGCTTTTTAGAATAAAGTGGCAGAGTCCAGGGGTTTGTTTGAGATATAGGGGAATACTTTATATTATACTCTATATTTAATAATAAATATATTTGGACTGACCTGGACTTGTCAGAAACCAAGAGATATCATGAGGGAGAAGGTTCAGCCTCCTCCTCACCATAAAGATATGATTAAGTACTATGTCTGTATTGAGCACAGAGGTGGCGGTCTCATACAGGGGAATTTGAAGGAAAGTGTTGAATCAGGAATGTTGTTGTTGACTACAACAACCCAGACAAGTCTGGGCAGCACATTTTGGCACAGTAACCAGCTAAACTAGCTGTCCTTGTTTTTTCACAATTGGAATTCAGACCAGAGTGCAAGGACCCTTTGTTCCTCCAGTTTCCAATCACCCCTGATTTTGTGTTGATTTTTAAAAATGTAAAATACACAAAGTTTAAAATTTATGGAAGAGGATTAGGACCACATAAAAAATGTATTTGATTTCAGAGGTTAATCTCAGAATTTCACGTGGCCCTAATCCTCTTCTGCACAATTTTAGGACCCAATGGAATTGTTTTTTTAATATATATAATTTTATGTCTGACTGATAGCATGATTGCAGATGTTAGAAAATGATTTACAAATAAATGGGAAATCGTACAGTAATATTTTTTTTCTGGAAACATACCACCAAGCAGAATGATTGAACTGCAAAGCACAGTTGCTAGAAAGACTCTTTCATTATGATGAGGAGACCGGCTGACAGACCTAATTGCCCTGCATGCGGACGCCAACACCACCCACCAGTTGAAGAAGGACAGGAGCTGGTGCTGGTTATAGCCCTGCAGGCTGTAGGCACCCATGGGACACAGGATGGCCCGGATACCGCCGATGCCCAGCGCAGCAGCCAGGAGGCCCGTGTAGAAGAGGATCTGCTGCTCCCGAGGCTCCAGCTGGTGGGTCATGTGATGAGTGTCGATGTAGAAATCCTCGAACGGGAACGCCACCACAGGCAGCATGGCTGTTCCTGGAGAGTAAAGTGACAGGTGAGGGTCGTGGCGTCAGGCTGCAGCTGATTTCAAACACGGGTGTGACTCGGACTGCTCAGTGCAGAGTCATGACTGAGCACTGAAACAGGATTACTGACAGTTTAGGCTTTCTTGGACTGAGCTCACACTAAAGTGGTGAAACGTGAAGCTGTGATGCCAACACCCCATGATTCAGAGTGAATAACCCAACAGATGATTTTGCATCTCTCTTGCTCATCTCTCATCTTCAGATAGCTATCTTTTTTTTTTAAAGTGGCAGATTTGACCCACTCCAAAGTACTAAAATAAACACCAATGAACAGTTCTTTCACGTTAACACTAGAAAGACCAGTGGATTTTTGGGGGTCTTAGAGATGGCCAACAAGTATTTAAGCAAAGGGGGTAAATAAGAACTACTGTTTCCTTGTGTGCTTTTGAAAATATATCAACACTGGATTGTACAGAAATTGGGTCTAGGGAAAGTGATGGAGGGACATTTTGAAAACTTTAAAAATTCAAAACAGATGTCAGTTGACCACAGCTTGACCACAGCTTGGCCTTTCTAGTGTTAATCCTTACTGTAAAAGTAAACAGAAAAAAAAGAAAAATACTGTTTCTGGTATGACATTGTTTTTCAGTCTAGCAATATTGTTCCAACATTTTCACATTAGATAGAAACTGCTATATTACACAGGAAACATGTATGAAATTTGAACCCATTGTGTCTTACCAAAGAAGTGAAGGAAAGCACACAGGTAGAGCACCTTGGTCCTTCCTAAGCAGGTTTCTGCAAACCACCCAACCAGAACAGGAGTGAGGGTGCTGGCTCCTATGAAGCACAGGTTGACGGTAGCAGCCAGGTAATTGTCGTAGCCCAACTTCACAGTGCAGAACAGGATCATGTTACACACGATCCCAAAGAAAGTGAACCTCTCACACAGCTCCACGAGGAGGACGCAGATGATGACTTGGAGCTTCTTGCGGGACTTCCGTGGCCCGTCCTGTGGGGGCCGCCGGTCCGGACGAGGGGTCTTGGAGAGCCGACGCTGTTGGCTCCGGCCCTCAGGCAGTTTCTGGAGGTCTCCTGCCACCATGCCACCTGGCCAGCTGGCTGGCTGCTGGGCTCCTGGGTTGGAGGGATATGGCTGAGAACGGGCCACACAGAGCTCTGAATGGGAACTCCTGTCCTTGTGGGATAGGACCGGCTGAGGCCAGGGCAGGAATCCCACACCCTAGTGTGAGGGCAGCGTAACCGGGCTGGAGACACGGGTGATCAAAGGGTCTGACACACCTATCTGCTTAACTGCACGTGCCAGTTGCTGTTGATCCTGAGGTGGCTTGATAATGTGATGCCTGTGGGTCAGATATGAGATACCTCATAAGGAGCTGACACATGTAAAAGATGCAAACCCTAGTGCATCCGGCATAGGAGTGATGGATGGGAGCTATTTAGAGAGTGTCCCAGAAATATTTACTGAATGACCAACAAGATACAGACAGGTAGTTGTTTTGTCCTAGTTGATTTTTATGGAGTTAACCTAGTTTTGTGCACAGTTAGCATTCAAGTGAAGAAAAAGGCTCTGGCTAGTGTAGTAACATCAAAAATCCTGTTCATCTGAAACTGAGAGACATTGTTTGCAGTGGGCCCAGTCACAGATTAAACTATATAATATATAATAATTTATAAAAACACACATTCTTGCCTAAGCAGTGGGCTATGGTATTTAAAAAAAACACAACAACTATTTTAATTACAGCCAAAGGTTATTACAAACACTCACAAAATGTTGCGCCCCTTTGTGAAAGCAGTCCTCCAATGTGGAAGCTCATTTTGACTCGCCTTGAGGAGGTGCAGCTAATTAGACTGATACTGTGAAGTGTGAGTGAGACAGAGTGCATGAGGCTAACCACAGCTGGTCAGGGATAGGACAAGACCGCCAACAACTGCCTCTTACTCATACAGCCAGTAAACTGACTGTCTGAATACTGAGAAAAATGTCTTAAGGAATTTAGATGACTCAACCGTGATATTACGTTATTGTTTTTTGCGCATATCCCCCTCTCACCGGAGGAATCAGAGCACATGGTCAGCCAGGTGTGGAGCACCTTATCAGTACTGACACCTACTGGCATGTTTGCCAAAGTTGAGAGAGACAGGAAAGATTGGAGAGAGGGGGATTACACGAGGAAGTCTTATTCTTATTTAAGCTGGCGGAACACAGCCGATGACATGCGACAAAGATCCTGGGCCTGATATTCGGACGGGAGGACAGACTCAAGCCCCCCTTATAAATAATATCACCATGGGTTGCAAAGGTGAAAACCTATTTGATTTGGAACATAAATGTTGATAAGACAATGTAAAAATGTGAAAAGCTGGCAGATACAGACTGAAGTACGGGGCGGAAAGCATCGACGATCGCTATGGTTACAGAAACAGCGTCGCTTTAAGCGTGGGGGCGTGGTGTATCATGGGAAAAAGTTGTTTGCAATCACTTCCAGCGTTGGGAACGAAGAGGAGAACACACGGGTAATAAATACTTTTCTTCAAACAACACTTAGTTAACTAAATGTTGATAGTTCTTGTCAAAGTTAGACATTGCGCACATACATTGTGGACTCGACAGTTAGCGTTCAACGTTTGCCAACATAAACACGGTGGATAAGCTTTTCTCTGCTAATGTTAGTTAGCCTCCTAGCTAACATGGAAAACAAGGACTATGTAACGTAGGTTGCAACTGCTGACATTGTTTCCACGGAGATTCAACATTAGCTAGTTAGCTATAACATGACTTACTCACTTGTACAACTTAAAAACACATAACGCGTACAAAAGTTTCACTTATTTCGACTTTGTGTGTTTTGCAGCAAAGTAGTCATGTCTGCAAGGAAGATGCCAAGCTCTCCTGCTTCCGCGTCCAAGGGTTTCAGCTCGACCCCCCTGAAGTACAGCAGCGGGAAAGACCTGCACAGATCCAGGAGTGTGGACGATGAATGCGTCTTATCCGACGACGAAGACGACACATTTTCCCTCCTCTCTCCCATCTACCATGACAGTTTTGATAGTGATGAAGACCTGGATGCTGCAGCTCAGCAGCTGCCCCGGTCAGAAACCTCACCCAGTCAGAGTGATGAGGCCAGACTCAGCATTTCACCTGTCAGGTATTGTGCAGGTTATTGGTCTAATAGTGGGAAGATCAAGGCTCGGTGGTTTAGAGTTTGGGTTGTTGCAAAAGTGACTGTTTAATTTTAGAACCCACTTATAACTTACTTTCCAGAGTCAGGGGGCATTGCAATAGTTCTTGTCAATTTTGATTCAAACAAGTTGAATGTAAATGTAGGCCTAGTAATAAACTGTGAATTGAAAAAGGAGGTATTTGCATAACATCTATAATTTTTCATGTGGTTGTGTTTCAGATGTGAGCTGCCCAAAACACAGCTGGTGCCAGCAGCTGAGGAGCCGGCAGCCTCACCTACGCTCAGCGCATGGGAAATGTGGCTGGTGAACAAAGCCAAAGACGACCGCCTCAAATTGGAAAAGAAAGTAGAGGAGGTAAATCCCATATTTTCTGGCACTATTTCACCACAACAAACAGTCCTTTCCTTTGGGGCCAACATTTGTTTCATTTTTTTTCTCCATGCTTTTAAAATCAACTCATTCTCTGTCAAACCATCCTCATCATTCTTCCTGACTGAATCCAGTCTGAATCTTTGACTAGAACATTTTATATCTTGTGAATTAGGAGCGCCTGCTGAAGGAGAAAAAAGAACAGCAAGAGAGAGCGCAGGAACAGAAGAAGATCGTCATGGAGGAGAAGATCCAAGACTGGCTAAAGATGAAGAGAGAACAGGTGGAAAACAGCTTCTTCTTACATAATGAAATCACAGAAGGCATTGTAGCAGATTCAGTAATTTCATAAGCATCTTAACATAATGCGCATGTATACAGTAATACTACTGGTAGATATCCATTGTTGCCATTTCTATAAAATGTTTTATGTCGTTTTCTTTCCAAACTGCAGGAGAAGCAACAGCAACTGGTAAAGCAGAGCAAAGAACAGCAGGAGATACAGAGGCAGCAAGTGAAACAGAGGGAGACTGAACAGAAAGCACAGGAGAAGTACAAAGAATGGATGCGGAAGAAGAACCAAGAAAAAATGGAGAAGGAACGGAAGGAGAAAGTAACGTGGTTATTTTTGGACAATTATTACAGTTTTTATTGAATGATTCTGAATCTTTATGCCATGTTGATATGTTATTGACGGTAATGAGCCGCCAGTCTGAGCTCCTAACATTCTGTTGTTGTGACAGGAGGCGGCTGTCCGGAGAGAGGAGCAGGAGAAGGAGCGCCGAAAGAGGGCAGAGGAGAAGTTTAAGGAATGGCTGACACATGCCAATGAAAAAAGCAGGGACAGTCCCAAGTCACTTTGCTACCCAAGAAGTAAGATCAGTTTGATATTCTGGGAATTAGTAACTATGCATCATCAATCTTTTGGAAATGTTTTCACCATGCATACATGAAATAGGTTTTTTGGAGAAACAGACACCATACAAATGATAACATCTATGTATGACGCTTAATGATATATTATACTAGGAATGATGGCAGAGTAAAAAACCTTTTCTCAAGCTGCGTTAAATGTGATTGTAGCATATCGGTGTCACTGGCCTTGCTGATATTATTTGTATATGTGAAATATATTGGATTATCTTCCTCCAGGTCCCTACGACAAAGCCTACCCATCACCCAGCTTTTGCAACCCCATCCCATGGAAGCCGATCCACGTCCCTCCTGCGGAAACACCACAGAAGAACACTTCTCGCAGGAAACCGCAGAAACAGACGAAATGCCAACAAAGCCCCAGCGTCGCTTTTAGACTAAGAAACACTGCTTTAAGTGCAGTGCAGTTGCAGCAGAGGAGATGATGCACAGCAGGCAGAGCTCTTTGACTGTGACACTTTAGTTATGGCACCAAGGTGAGGCTCCATCAAGACTCACTTCATCAACGCTTCTCATGAATTTAGACTCTGCCGGATCATAGAGGCATTTCTATTATAACTAGCGGGGCACTCGGAGAGCGCAGGCCTCCGCCAAGGTTCGTGCTATTATTGCTTGTTCATGAGTCGGATCCGGATCCGCTCCAAAATTTAATGGGTTCTTCCTTGGCCCATGCTACACCCTTCCATGAAGTTTCATGAAAATCGGGTCAGTAGTTTTTCCGTAATCCTGCTAACAGTCAAGGACAAGGACATGCTGCCATGTCTAGATTTTCTTTATTGTATTTGGTGACTGTGTTCACTGCAGTGATTTAGTAATGTACTACTTCAAATTTGTGTTTGTATATAAGGATATGTACATGTTAGGGGTTTAGAATTTTTGCATGATTTTGACAAAAATATTTAGAATTTGTTCTTCCATATCATTATAACCTTTAGCCTACATTTTGGCATAGCGATATGTTAATAAGTTTGGCATAGTGATATGTTAATTTTTATCCTGTAAATTGAATCAATTTGTCATGAGGATAAATGGGCTGCAGTCCAAACAGTTTTGTTTTCTCTTTCTTTGCTCTTATCTTATTTGTAACACCAATAAGTGATCAACAAAACCACATTTCACAGCAGTTAAAGGCACTGAATGCACACTCACACACACACACACACACACACACCCACCCACCCACCGGAAGGTGGTGGTTGGTCAAGGCCAGAGATAGGCCAGGCCTGGTGAAGTGCCCCTCACACTCACACATTGTTCTGTGTCCAGCTGTGCCTTGTTCTTCTGTGGGCTGAGATGACGACAGAAACGAGTGTGTGGGTGGAGAGAGAGAGAGAGGGGAGGAGGGGGTCTCTCTGACACTCGGTGCTGTATTCTCATCATTCCACGTTAACATCTCACTGTGATGTCAATGTATGAAGCCTGAGGTAAAACCATTTAAATTACACTGTATATTAGATTAACCCATCTTTAATTAACTACACCCATTGTGTTTTTTGCCTTTTGTTTTTTGTTCTCCTATACTTAGCCCCTATCTTGCGTTATTGACTGCTGTGGAATGTGTTAGTTGACAGCGGTCAGCCAGAGGGCTGATAATGGGGGGCATCGGCCTAAGACTGTGTGATTACCTAGGACATTTTTAACATCACCCGGGGGTCCAAAGGACAGCTGTTAAGACAAAGGAGTCAAGTGTTTACATTCTGTCATGAGCAGTTTAACCGTGCAAGGAGTGGTTTAAGCTGTTTACCCAAGGATATTTGCACACCGAGCCTTGTAAGCAAAAGGAAACCTGTCTTCAGAAAGACCGAGGCTCTGTCCAGTCGACCCCCAGTACTTTGAATTTCTGTGTTCTTGTGTTGATCTGAGACAATATGATGTAAGTCTTTACCCAGCTAACCATAAAGCAAATCAGTTTTCATCTTGTTTACACTCATCCAATCCTCACCTACAAGAGAGAAAACAGGTAGACGGAGCCAGCAGGTAATGAATGATCTTCCTAGTGTGTTTTTTCCCCTGCCTCTTCCAGGAATTGTTTTCTTTTGCCAGAGCCTGAATAGAAATTTCACATCCCAAGATGCAGTGGTGCAGGTGGGCTGGCAGTTGGAAATCACACCTACCAGGACAGGTAGGGGGCGTGTCTTCATTGTCCCAGAATGAAAGTAGGTGGGCGGAGAGGTTGGGAAAAGGAGTAGAGGACAGATAGAGTGACAGTGTAAAGGGCATAAGTACAGACTGCACTTGTTAAGTGGTAAAGGACTCTGCCTAAAGAATGTGGCTGATAAGTGTAATGTGAACGTGGAAACAGGTGCGGGATGAAGAAATGGGGCTTTTGAATGTTGCTTTTGATGGTGTCCAGTGAAATCGGAGTGTGGCTGAATCTTCTTCTGTGGGATAATTGAGTGAACTTTGAAGGGAGATCTGTGGTGATGGCTGGGGAATGCCTGCACACCGGTAATGGGAGTAAAACTCACAGAAGAAGAAACAAGCTCTTGGAATAATTAGTGGATTTAACATTACGGACATGCATTATTCAGCATGACTTACATGGATCACATCTGGTGTTGCTACTCTATTGATTCTCATGTAATAACCGCATATACATTCTGAGTATATTGCTCATCTCTGACTGGAACATCTTTAAGGAGCACACACGCTCAGCTGGAGCCATATGAATTGTTTTGCAGCAACAGATTCACCCTTTTTCTGAAAGGGATCTGACTGCTGTTTCTGTAAACAGTCAAAGTTGTTATTGACACAACTTGGAAAGAACCAGTTCTGTTGCTCCAGGGCACAGAGGGCCTGGACCCGGTGTTTTAGTCTCAGTGTCTCCTTGTGTATTCCTCCCTTCACCATGCAGTCCGCAGGGCCGGAGCATGAGGACTCCTTCGACTTTCTCTTTAAAATCATCCTGGTTGGGGACTCGGACGTGGGGAAGACCTGCGTGGTCCAGAGCTTCAAGTCTGGCATATTTGTGGAGAAGCAGCAAAACACCATCGGGGTGGACTTCACTGTTCGGACCCTGGAAATTGATGGCAAGAAGGTGAAGGTAGGTGACCAGACTCTTGTTCTTTTCATCTACACTGCTATTTTTTGATTTCCCTCAGTTCATTGCATCATTGCATCAGGCATATTCTTCTAGATCACAGCTGGGAATACTTGCTCAATTAAAATCGCCTGGGGGATCATTAAAAATGAATCTTATCTTAACAGGTCCATATGAAGATGTGAAATACGAGGAGACTTTGTGTTCTTACTCTCGTCTTAACGCAAATATAATCCTCTTATCTGACTTCAGTTATCTTCAGTGTTTTTTCGCTCTGAGAAAGAGGAGTGGCTGGCTGACTGCTACTTTCAAATGATATCACTTGTGTGTTTTCTGGGCGTGTGTTGATTTATCAACTGCATGGGTGTCTTGTTATGCTAATAGGGTATGTGTTTTCTGGGCTTACAAGACAGATAACTGTGAGTAATTGAAAAAGTACATTTTGAGGATATTTATTAACCACCCACTTAAACTCCACCAAGGTTAAACACACACTCTCCAACCATTTGCACCATGTTGGATTTTGGCTTTTTGTCCTCTCATGTCTGACTTCTCTTCTGCATGTGATTGCAGATGCAGGTGTGGGACACAGCGGGGCAGGAGCGTTTCCGCACCATAACCCAGAGTTACTACCGCAGCGCCCACGGGGCGATGGTAGCATATGACATCACACGACGCACCACATTTGACTCTGTGCCCCACTGGATCCAAGAGGTGGAGCAGTATGGAGCTGCCAGCGTAGTGCTGATACTCATTGGTGGGTAGAGTGACGTTATGTTGTCCTACGTTCAAGTCAATACACCCAATACCTTATTCCTAGGGTTTAGATTTGGTACGGCACATTTATGTGGGCGAACAAACCAGCATTTTCTCTAAAGAACATTCTCTAATTGATTGACAGGTGACCCAAGATATCTGCTCCATTTCTGTTTTCAACACTTCCCATTCTGTTTTTCACTTCCAGGTAACAAGTCGGACCTGCACACTCAGAGGCAGGTGCTGTTTGAGGATGCATGCACACTGGCAGAAAACAAAGGCGTGCTGGCCGCTCTGGAGACCTCAGCCAAGGAGGCCCAGAACGTGGAGGCTGCCTTCGCCCTCATGGCCCGGGAGCTTTTGGCACGGAACGGCATGACTGTCACAGAGGAGGACACCCAGGAGCTGCCTCAATTCATGCTGGGCAACAACTCCCACCCCATCCACGGCACTGTCTCCTCAGATAAAAAGTGTGGGTGCTGAGGGAACTGAAGCCGCGATTATGTTGCTTAGAGGCCGATAGGTTGGAAGACTCCTTCCCGAAACACGGTGGCAGCCTGCACACTCACTGTCCAAATGTGTGTGTGTGTGTGTGTGTGAGGAGTTTCACCACGGGGGAAGGAGGGTTATGGAGTTGGGCTAAGTTAAAGAGGAAATCTAAATATGTGGCAATGTGTGAGGCTAGACGTTTTGTAGATATTTTCAGATATTTGAGACTATCACTGTGTGAATTTTCCTAATTATATTATCTAAATCTAATAGAATCAGTGTAACACAGGTTTAAAATGTGTAACACAGGTTGAAAATGTTTATCAAACATTTTTGTAATATCCATTCTTCCAAAGATAACTAATGTTTGCAGCTCAACATGTGATAAGAAAATGACTTTAGCGTCACAAAACTCACCCCCGGTCTACTGTAGGACTCTGTAATAAGGCTGTACTACGATATACAGTATATATGTGTTCAACTGACACGCAAAACATTGTCTTGTCTTTCATCCTTTTAATTGTTCGTTCATATGGCTTGTACAGTACATTACCATGGCTCCACAGTTTTAAACCTGACATCTGCAAATCTTGCACTGTTACACCTGTCAATTAAAGACATTCCTGGATTTGAATAGAAGATACCAACAGCATATGAAGTTTTATCCCGTGCCATCATTATAATTAAATATTTTCTCCAACATCTTCTAACACAAATGTATACATTTTGCTTCTGTCGAATTTGTGAAACCTTGCATCATTTAGGGAGAATACCACAGAACATAATTTCACTACTGATGGTTTTTTTTATAATTTAAAAACTTTTCAACAAAGCTAAAATCAAAACTGCTGAGGTAATGAACTGAAGCCCGACCACTTTGTTTATCTCTCCAGCATTCGTGGTAACGCATTCCCTCTGGCTTAAAATGAATCAAGTAGAAACATGGCAGCTAAAAACAAACAGCAGAACAAGGAGGGAAAGATGACCTAGTTAGCCAGACTATTGTGCAAAAACAATTACGTCCAACTTCAGCTGGACTGTGTGTCTTGTTGTCAACATGTCTCTTTGTCGGCAGAAATTCTGCAGCTTCTTCTGGATCAATGTGAATTAGCTTAAAGTGTAACTATGTTTAACCTATGCCTCCACCCGTATACATAAATGTACAGATACATTATAAAAGTTTGAGTGACCTTGTGGTAAAAATACATGCAACCCCTAGACTTGAGTTATTATTCTTTGTTGTGTCTTTTAAAAGAAAGAACGCAAAATGTAGTAGGATGTACAAGGGTCAGAAAGGATAGGGTCCCACATGGTGAACTCAAGTAGGTAGGCAGGTCCATCATAGACAGTGATGTCTATTGGTTGTGAAAAATACTGAATATAATGTAGCAGCCTATGACACACTAGCCATGCATGAATCAGATATCATAAATGTCTTTGTTATCTTCCCATTTCAATGTTAAAATTGCATATTGTTGCTTTTTTGCAGCTGATTCCATGGCACTTTATGCAAATCTAGAAGGCGTAGCCACAGTAACAGCTCCATCTTCCCTGTGACAATCAGGGGCATAAGATGCATAAAATATCTCAGCAATCCTTACAGAACTATAAGCTGCAGCTGCCACCAGTTACGGGGCATTATTGTTCTCTCAGTTGGCATGAAGGGGCGAAGGGACGGATATGGAGACGGAGACGGAGGCCAGCCCGGGCGTCGTCCTACTCCAGCGGACAGCCCTCCTGCTGGAACACCTGCTCCACCGCCTCCCTCACGTCCTGCACCACGAAGGACGGCTGCGTGAGGCTGGGGTCGAAGCGGAAGTCCCTGTGGCCGTGGAAGATGCGTTGCTCGGTGACCGTGTGCCGGGGGTCCGGGGGCAACTCCTGCTGCTCCCTGCTGTACACACCGGTGCACACCAGGATGGAGCTGCAGTGCTCAGGGAGGCGCTCGTCCAGCTTGTACACACCCGACGCCCCGCCCAGCTCGGTCGACGTCAGCTTAGGGGGCTCCTCGACAGTCTCGCCCTGGTACTCGCCGCCTCCTCCGCCTCCCTTGGCCTGCAGCTGGGCCCTGGCACGCCGAGAGGCCTGGAGGTAGCGATTGTAGAGGTTGGCGCCATATATGTCAGCCATGGGGTTATCGCTAGAAAGAGAGATGGAGTGTTGTAAGAACAGGTTTAACTTGAAATCAAAGTTAGCAAACATGTCCCACAAAAGAGTGTGAAGAGAGATGATTCATATGTGTCAAATGTTGGACTGAATTCAAGATTCGTCTAACCCAAGGGATTTGTCCAGAGACTGATCTTAGACAGGATGCACCAGGTCAGTCAGTCACTCACCCGATAGCGTACAGCCTCTTCACAGGCTTGGTCCAGCCCAGGCTCTCAGCCTGCTGTCTGATCAGCAGCTCAGCGTAGTTATAAGTCACCACACTGGGCTTTCCAATCAGAGCCTCGTACTTCAGCTCACAGCCTGTGATCTTCTTGTACAGACTCTCCAAACACACCAGGAACATACCATGACCAAACCTATGAGACAGAGACATTTAGCATAACGACATTTGAGGAACACTTCGTAAGTTTAAATGATTTTTCAGTGTTCTGTGGTCCTACCTATTACATTTATGATAGATGTATGAATGAATGAATGTATAGGATGAAGTGATTGAATAATCTCAAAGATAAAAGTGAT